>NC_133284.1:46099601-46399601 GCF_005239225.2 Populus alba | reverse complement strand
AGCCTGCTCAACATGTGGAGTACCCCAACAACTGTTTGGCATAAAATGCTGTACAACTCCTGGAATGATTCGAATGCTATTTTCACAAATAAACAGACCCACATCAAGGAAATGATGCAGCCCAAGATTGGATAAAGAATTGCTAGCAGCAAAATTGCAGCAAAGCCACCAGCAAAGAGGCGGATGTTGCCAACATGTGTATGATAGATTGATTCAGAAGCTCGGAGCATAACCTCAACCACCAATGCCGTGGCATATATAAACAGAGCCAGGAGGAAAATGAACATGATAAGATGGTGTGTGTCCCAGGGAGACGCTTGAACTGATTGGTACTTCACTTGGATATAATCGTTTAACGTCTTGAGGAGAAGGGCAAAGATCCCATGTTGCACAATAATGACTCTGTCATCTCAACAAAATAAAATTGTTTTAGACACGCTAGTATTCAACACTATGTTTTTCTACGGTGCATGAGGTCAGTAAAAGTAGGGTTTTTTACCAGTTAATATTCGATATAGTTTACTTTTAGAAGCTTAGTGTAGTTAATAATGTGTCCTCTGTTTAGGCCTTGGGGCAAACAGAGCTTTACAGACAACGGAAGGCTAGTTTTGTTAGTGAAGATCAATAAACGGAAAAGGAAATTAAACTGAATGGAAAAAAACCTAACCTTTCAAAAGCAAGATTTGGGTTATTGCTGTCAGCCATTTCCTTTTTTTCCCCTCTCTATAGAGCTAATATAGTCTCTTCAGTTGGTGGGGTGGTGGGAAGGGAGCTCAATTTGGTTATGAGATGGTGCCCAGGCCTCTCCATATATATATATATGGTGGGCTTTCTAGGAAGCTTGGTGCTGCAAGCAAAAGAAGGGCTATGGGGGTCAAAAAACGTCTCCCAAGACGAATTGGAGCAAAACGAGACGTCTCAGAAAGATATGAAATGAGGGGGTTTTTCATCGATCTTTGACTAAAACGCCAATCAAGTCTTCTCCCACGTCTTCAAAAGAAGACGTCTCAGAAAGATACAAATTGAGAGGCAATCATAATGTTAATCCAAGAGCAGACATGGGTAGTGGCAATAAAATTGTAATATTTGCGTACCCATAAATATTTTACTTCTCTGTTAAATTACCCGCTCGCTACTGCAATTTTTCTATACATTTCTAGAAGCCATTCTGGATTTTTTATTGCTATGAATATTCTCAAATAACATCAAGATTCTGATACAGCCGATTGTGCTTGTGATAATTCTCAGTGATTTAATGTAATAGCACTTAGATCTCGTTATTAAGGTTCCTGACTTAGTGTTTTAATTAAGTATATGTTTCCTTCATTTATAGAAGGATTTATTATAATGTTATTAAATTAATACACTTTTAAGACAATATATATATATAAACATATCATTTGTAGTTCTAACATGCAGGTTGTACTAAAAAAAATTTATAATTACTTCAAAAAGAAAAAAAAAAGTTATTTTATCCAGATAAATATAATAATTTACATAAATGTCAAGTAATGGGATATTCGAATTGGATGGGCACAGTGAATTTTAAACATCAAAAGGTTATTTGAGCAATAAGATATTTCCTTTTATGCATGAAAAAAGAGAATCTTAGATCTTTATCTTACTTGTGCTCTCAACTCCTTTTTGGTGCTATAAAGTTGCTTTCACAAAAATTATGATGATAACAAAAAATCACTTTATTTTTTTGCTTTGTATAATGATTTTTTTTAAGTAACAAAAGAAAATGGTTTCAAAAGGAATTGGAAAAATAATATCATAAAATCAAGACAAATTTTTCATAATATTTTAAATAAATTATGAAATAAACTACATAAATTATGATAATAAAGAAAAGAAAAGGGAAAAAAATCTACAGAGTCTCACTAAAGTTCCGATAAAACATAACCAATATCTTCAAAAAAAATCTTAAAGAGATGAATCTAATAATTTCAAGAAAATCAGTAACATTAAATTGAGTGTGCAACATTTATCATGTCAAATGTGGTGGGGTGGCTTATTTGTCTTTTACTGCAAGTATGACTCATTTTATTTGCCATTTATGAGTTTCTTTGTGTCATTTAATTTATATAATTGAGATTGTTTTCGATAATATTAGTTGGTGTTGTAATTAGCGTCTTGGTGTCTTTTTTTATTTTCTCTTCCATTTCTTCTTTCTTCATTATAATTTGTGCTAGCTTATTTGAATATTTTTTGAAATTTTGTGTTTTTCAATCATCACATGCATTATTATTTCTCTAATTTTTTTTTTAAATGGTGTTATTTTACTAATTTGTTATTCTTAAAAACAATAATAAGCAAAAACAGTCTTATATAATCAGATTCACGTGGGATAAGGCTTTCCATAGGATTTTTGGGTTTCCTCTTTCATTTAATACCAAGTTTAAGTGTTTGAAAGTATAATAATAATTGCTTTTTAAAATGTGTTTTATTACCAAACATATTAAAATAATATTTTTTTAAAAAAATTATTTTTGACATAAACATGTCAAAATAACCTGAAAACATAAAAAATATATTAATTTAAAACAAAATAAAAAAATTTCAAAAACACTTTTCAATCACAATATTAAAGATAGTCTAAATTCAAAATCTTAAGTTCCTTTGACTTCATGTTTTTTCTTTGTTGATTTCTAGAATATTAGTATCCAATATTTATGCAACTATCCTTTACAGCTATTTCAATTTCATGCAACTTTGCTTCCTTTTCGTTTACTTTCAAGATTCACAAATAAGCTTTGACTCGAAATTAATAGCTACATGATATCCCATATTTAAACATTTTTCTTCGCATTCCTTTGTTTACAAGACTCACACGTAATTTTTTTTTTAAAAAAGTATTATTAATTAATCTCTTGATAATATTTATCTTTAAAAAACACTTTTTACAAAGAGAGAGAATATCTAAAACTTACAAACTACTTAGTGAATTCCTAGCATCATCAATAAGAAGCGTATGATTTTATTTAAATTATGCAAATTATAAGTTTATAACATCTCTCCCCTTCTATAAAAATGCCACTATTTTTCTAAATGAGGAGATATTTATTGAGATATGCCTCCGCAATGTTAGAAAAATTCAAAATTATGCATAAACTATAGATTAATTAGCGAAAACTCCTAGTTAGTAATTTGCTTTTCATTTCTTATTATCTATGTGTGTATTTAGTAATGCATTACAGGGTATTTTTAAAAAGTTTTTTTAATTGAAAATATATTAAAATATTGTTTTTTAATTTTTTTTATATTATCAGATCATAACCATAAAATTTTTTCAATAAAAATATAATTTAAAAAGTTCTTTGAAAAACAAGTTCAAGTGCATTAACAAATATACCCTAAATAAAACATATAATTAAAAGCACTAAAAATATGATACAGTTGAAAGGACAAAATCAAGGTCGTCAATTCCGTTTCGTTTCGTCTGGAAGGGCCGAAACATCTCATACCAATTCAAAAAACGAAACAATTTTCATCTTATTTTAAATCTTGGTTCGTTCCGGATTTTTCGACTAAATTCCATTCGGAATGTTCCGGTTTCATTCCACATGTTCCGTTCTGGTCTTGAAAAGCCATTGAATAAAATTGAACCTAGTTCAATTTAATTAATTAAACCACCCAAGTATAAAAAGCTCTTTTTCATTACTATTTTCAATAACAATGATATTAATAATAACATTGAAAATTATTATTACTATTTACATTAACAATGATATTAATTTTTTAAAATTAGATTTATCACTAATATATATAGTTTATATTCATATTGTTTTTTTCAAGTTTATACTTTGTAGGAATTTGAGTAAAATAAGAAATGTTTTAGATCTCATTAGCTTTGATAACATTAACCTAATTTTATATTTAAAATATTTGTGTTAAAACATTTTAATTTCATGATATTTTGATATTTTGTTTAAGTTGAATTGCTTTAAGTTAAAGATCTATTTAATTCTTGACTATTTAGAAATATTTTAAATTTTGAAATTATATTTGTTTGACATTATGTTTATATTGCATAATTTATAATTATTTTATCTTGAATTTGAATTATGTTTGTTTTTGTGTGTGTGTGTGTGTATGAACAGTACAACCCCGAAACAGTATGTTAAAACACTCAAAAACTAAAATATTTCATTCCAATTAAAAAAACAAAATACCTACCAAAATGAAATTATCATGCTTGAACAAAATAGCCCAAATATTCCACTCATTTCCATAAATGAATGGCAGGACATTGTTGTCAATATAAAACATTCAGGAATGAATAATATTAATTATATTATACAATACTTTAATAGGTGTGGGGGAATCATTGTTCTCCCACACCAAAAGCACTGTGGATTACTGTTGTAATCCATAGTGCATTTCTTTTTTTTTTTTTTTTTTTTTTTTTCAACTTTCCTCTTTTTCTTTTTTTTCCTTTTATGTTTTTTCAAAAACTATTTTTTGTTAATTTTACTTTTAAAATATTGAGCTGATTCTCTTTTTTTTTTGTTTTTTTTCTTTTTTTCCTAAATTACTTTTTTTTTTCAACTTTCCTCTTTTTTTTTTTTTTTTCCTTCTATTTTTTTTTTCCAAAACTATCTTTGTTAATTTTACTTTTTTAAATGTTGAGCTGATTAAAAATTTTGATTTGTAATTTTTTTTCTTTAAAATATTATAGATTGCTACGATATTTTTCCATATAGTTTTTCTATTTTCTATTTTTATGTTTCAAAATTATATTTGTCAATTTTATTTTTTGAAATCATTATTTCCCCACGCCCAAATGCATTGTAGATTACAACAATAATCCACAGTGCATTCCTCTCTCTTTTTGTTTTTGCACTTTTTCATTTTTTTTTCAACTTTCCCTTTTTTTCTGTTTTTTTTCCAAAATTACTTTCCTTTTTTTTTTTTTCAACTTCCTCTTTTTCTTTTTTCTTTTTTATTTTTTTTTCAAAATTATCTTTATTGATTTAATTTTTAAATATTGAGCTGGTTAAAAATTTTGCTTTATAATTTTTTTCATTTAAAATATTGTGGATTGCTACGATATTTTTCCATGTAGTTTCTCTTTTATTTTATTTTTTAAAATAATATTTGTTGATTTTTTTTTATTTTTTATATTGAGTTGATTGAGAATTTAGTTTTATAATTTTTTTCTTTAAAACATTGTTGATCCCTATAGTGTTTCTTTGCATTGTTTTTTTTTTATATGATTTTCTTTGAAATTATCTTTTTTATTTTATTTTTTAATATTAAACTGATTAAAAATTACAGTTACAGTATATGAGCAAAGCATTTTAACTTTCCTCGCAAATAATTGTGGCTTGCTATAATGTTTTTTCCTACATGATTTTTTTCTGTTTTGTTATGTTTTTCTTTAAAATTATCTTTTTTAATTTTATTTTTTAAATATTAAGCTGGTTAAGAATTGCAATTACAAGTGAATACAAGTTTTTCCTCACAAAACACTATGTATTGATACAGTTTTTCCTCACATGGTTTTTTTCCAGTTTCTTTTGTGTTTTTTTTTTTTGTATTATTTTTTTCTAAAATTATCTTCGTCGTTTTTTTTTTTAATAAAGTTGGTTAGAATTTAACTTTGTAATAAAGCTTAATTATGTGGGAAAAGCACTGTAGTTTTTCTCATAAAACATTATGGAGAATTACAATTACAAGTCATTACAAATAATGTTAAATCATGTGGGAAAGCACTATAACTTTCATCACAAAACATTGTGAATTGCTATAGTGTTTCTAACATGATTGTTTTCCCTTTTTTATGTTTTTTTTGTTATTTTTTTAAATTGTCTATGTCAATTTGATTTTTTTTAATATTGAGCTGCTAAGAATTGAGTTTTGTATTTTTTTTCTTTAAAACACTATGAATTGTTGCAATATTTTCTCATATAATTTTTTTTAAAATTATCTTTGTCAAATTTTTTTTTAATATCAAGTTGGTTGAAAATTATAATTACAATAAACTTAAATCATATGGGAAAAGCATTGTAGTTTTTCTCATACAACACTGTAGTTTTTCTCACAAAACATTATCAATTGCTGCAATATTTTTTTTCTCATGAGATTTTTTCCTTCTAAAATTATCTTTGTTGGCTTTTTTTTTTAATATTAAGTTGGTAGAGAATTTAGTTTTGTAATTTTTTTTGCTTTTTATTAACAGAAAAGCTAAATCATGTGGTGAAAGCACTATATCTTTCCTCCCAAAACACTGTGGATTACTACAAATCATTTTGTTCAGTTTCTAAGTTTTTTTTATCACCAACACAATTTTTTTTTCCGTCATGAAATATTGACTCTACCATACCTTTAGTTTCTAGTACTTATTTAGAGCTAATTTACAATTATAACATTATCAAATATATTTGTTTTATAAGCTCGTGGCAGCGCGTGGGCATGTATCTCGTAAAATATTAGAAGATGTAGCTAAATTACTATGCTCACACCTGCAAAATATTATTTATTAGAATTCTGTTTTGTTTTTTTATAATATTTTTTTTTTAATTTAACCCTTCAACAACCCTATCTTTTTTTTATTTAATTTTATTATTTTGTATTAAATTGTTTCGGAAATTTACTTCTTATTTTTTTTTCTTTATGTTAAGTCATATAATGATCTCATATATTTAATTTTTTTTCTTCTTAATTTCAACTTTCAATGTTAAATATATTATATTAGAAGTGGAGTTTTATAGTGTTTTTTTAATGAATTTATCTCGATTGCACGACTTAAGTTATGAGTTTAGTAGGTAAACATGAGTTGATCCGTGTCAATTTTTTTTTGTTTATTTCTAATTGATTTTTTTTTTATTTTTTAATATTGAGTTAGTTGAAAATTGAAATTTCATACCTTTTTTTAATTTTTTTTATGGAATTATACCGATCTCATTACTTAGATCGTGAGTTTGATTGGTTCGCTATGTTAAAATTTTTTAGGTTTCTTTCTTAACTTGAATATTTTTTAATTGTTGATTGTGATTTTTTTTAAAAAAAAAAGTTCATGGAGAGTTATCCTGATATTAAGATTGGGTTGTGTGTTCAATTTTTTTGGGTTCCGTTTTTTACTATAATATTTTTTAATTGTTGCTCGTATTTTTTTTTTTTTTTTTTCATGTTGTTATCAAGATATCATGACTGGGTTGTGTGTTTGACATATTAACATTGGCTCACTCAATTTATTTATTTTTTCTTATCATTTTTTAATTGATTTTTTTTTTCAGTTTCACCCTACAACAACCTAGTATCTTTTTTTAATTATTATTTTTAATTTCATCTTTTAATATAAGGTTGTTTGAGAATTGAGATGTGTAATTTTCTTCAATTTGTGTTTTTGGAGTTCTCTCGGTCTCATAAATTTATTTTTTTCTCGATTTCAATCTTTAATATTAGATTTATTAAAAATTAAATTTCATAATTTTTTATTTATTTATTCTGAACGAAGTTATCTCGATTTTATGACTTAGGTGATAACTATAACAAGAGAGCTTAGATTGACTCTTTTTTTTCTTTTTTCTTCTTTTAATTGGTTTTTTTTTCATCCTTTTAATATTGAAGTGGTTGGAAATTGAGTTTTGTATTATTTTTTTTCAATTTAATTTCTATGAGTTTATTCTAATCTCATAACGCAGGTTAAGAGTTTGCAAATTAAATGTAGCTAACTCGTATGGTTTTTTTTATCAATTTCATTACTTAACATTTAATTAATTAAAATTAATTTTCATAATTTATTTTTTATAAGGTTATAACGATCTTATAATTTTGATTATGAATTTAAAAAATTAAGTTGAGTTAATTTAAGATATTATTATATCAATATTTAAAAAGAAAAGTTCTCAAACATGTTTCATATTAATATTTAAAAGAGATATTTAATATGTCATTTTAAATTTATAACTAAATAACTTTTTTTCATTAAAAATTATGTTAATAATGTTTGAATATTCTTTTATTAGAAAAAATAATTATCTAAAAATTAAATTAAATAGCAACCCAAAAAAAATAAGAAAGGGAGAGAGAAAATTGGGGGGCTATTTTCTGCCCTTTTCTGAGTGTCATCCTTTCTTCTTTGAAATTCCCCGTCACCGCAAAACCCTTTCAACTCCTTTCAATACCAAAATCAAACGGTGAAAAAATGTCTCTCTGTAATGTTTTTCTTTTCTCGGCAACCATAAAGCGTGTGCTCCCTTGCTTTTTAACTCTTTCATTCGTGTTTGTATTTACTTGCTATTATATCTTCAGAAGTCCTGATTTGTGGAACTTGTTTTTGATATTTAAGTGATTTTGAGTTTCTATCCAGGATTTTAGTTATTTTTTTTATTTTTAAATTTACATTACTGTTTTTTTTTTTTTTTTTTTATTTGCCCTTTGTGTTTTTTTGAAGAGGAAGGACCGGGGGAGACTTGTCAAGGTGAATTTCTCTCTCTCTCTCTCTGTGTTTATTTTTTAATTTAATATTTGATATCTGATTGCAAGTTAGAGAGAAAAATAAATTAATCGCATATAAAAAAAGATGAAATTTTAAACCAAAGAGGCCTAGATTGGCTAAAAATTTTGATTTTTTTTTTCCAATCTCATTATACTATACTGTAAGGCAAGTCTTGGTAACTGGGAATTTTTTACATTTATTTTGGAGTTTTTGTTTTTGTGATTATATTGAAATGGGTTTCCCAGGGATGATGTTGCAAATACGCTTCGAATACTTGTTGCAACGGATTGTCATCTAGGGTATATGGAGAAGGATGAGATACGGCGGCATGATTCTTTCCAGGCTTTCGAAGAGACATACTCCATAGCTGAGCAGTAGAAGGTAATTTTGTTTGTGTGTGCTATTGATTTGCTTTTGTGATGTGCCTGCTGGTTTGAAAGTTCTTGCTATATCTTGTATATATAGATATACTTTTCTAAAACAATGATCTACTTTGTGATGGCTAAGGCATTGAGAAGCATGTTCTCTTTTGACCCAGGGGCAGTAATTCTCACATTCTCATATTTCAATTTCCAGATAACATGAACAAGTAGATTCTTTAACACAGATCTCTTGTGAAAACGCTTATTTACTGACCCACTAATCAAGTAAAGTACATACATATCTCCAAAATACAATGACATGTGATACAAAAACATATATTTCTACACAACCCATGATTTTTAAAGGACCTCCGCAGGCGGCTGGTTTGTTTCCTCTTCTTCAAGGCATCTCACACTTCCAATGAGCTTGCTCGACATGTGGAGTACCCCAACAACTGTTTGGCATAAAATGCTGTACAACTCCTGGAATGATTCGAATGCTATTTTCACAAATAAACAGACCCACATCAAGGAAATGATGCAGCCCAAGATTGGATAAAGAATTGCTAGCAGCAAAATTGCAGCAAAGCCGCCAGCAAAGAGGCGGATGTTGCCAACATGTGTGTGATGGATTGATTCAGAAGCTCGGAGCATAACCTCAACCACCAATGCCGTGGCATATATAAACAGAGCCAGGAGGAAAATGAACATGATAAGATTGTGTGTGTCCCAGGGGGACGCTTGAACTGATTGGTACTTCACTTGGATATAATTGTTTGACGTCTTGAGGAGAAGGGCAAAGATCCCATGTTGCACAATAATGATGCTGTCAAAATGGCAAAGTCAATGTCATTAGCCCAAAATGTAACTTTTAAAGAGGAAATTTTGACTTCGTTTCCTACACTCTGAGCAAAGGAAACAAAGACCAGATGGATCAACACTAAGGCTAGTTTTGTTATTGAGACTTGAACAGGAATAGATTACAGTAGAAGAAAAATTAAAGTCAGTGAAGATCAATAAACGGAAAAGGAAATTAAACTGAATGAAAAAAAGAAGAAAATACCAACCTTTCTTTTTCAAAAGCAAGATTTGGGCTCTGGCTGTCAGCCATTTCCTTTTTTTTTCCCCTCTCTACAGAGCTAATAGCCTAATACAGTCTCTTCAGTTGGTGGGAAGGGAGCTCAATTTGGATATGAGATGGTGCAAAGCCTCTCCATATGTGTGTGTATATATGTGTGTGTGTGTGTGGTGGGCTTTCTTGGAAGCTTGGGGCTACAAGAAAAAGAAGGGCTATGGTGGTCAAAGGACGTCTCCCGTTTTCGTTTTTGTACGAGACGAGTTGTAACAAAAGAAGACGTCTCAAGACGTGTCAGAAAGACACAAGTTGGGGGGGGGGTTTTTTCATCGAACTTTGACTAAAACGGCAATCAAGTCTTCTCCCATGGCAATCATAATTAATAATTAAGTAATACTCTAAAAGGCTTCCCCACGCCTTTTATTTATTTTACTAGTTACATGAATTGTGTTTGTGTGATGTTAAGAGTTAATTTTTTAATATAAAAAATATTAAAAAAATAAAATTTAAAAATGTTAAGTTTTTTTATAAAGTTATATCCAAGAATCTTGGGTTTAACTATAATATTTGACTTTAGAGTAATATTTATAATAATATTAAATTTACATGACTTAAGTTTAAATGAGTCTGGTTGTGACACTGAACCTAAGAGCATTGGATGTAGGTTTTTACTGTAAGTCGTGTGATAAAAGTATGATAATTAAATAGATTAATTAAAAAAAAAATCAAAAAAAAAAAACCAATAAAAAAAAAAACTAATGAAGAAAAAGAAAAAAATCTGAATTAATTGAGTTAATCCTTCAAACTAAATTAACCTATCAAACCTAAGATTCGTGTTATGAAAGTTTGATAATTAAATAGAAAAAAAAAATTGACGGGTTTACCCATAATTAACAGGGTTAACCCGTCAAACCAAGTTAACTTGTCAAGCCCGAGATATATGTCATAAAAGTCTGATAATTAAATATAAAGAAATTTAACATTAATAAACTAAACTAAACGAAAAAAATTAATTAAAAAAAACAATTTCTCGGGTTAACCCGTCAAACCAGGTTAAACCATCAAACTTCGGGATCCGCGCCTATGAAAGTTTAATAACTAAATAGAAAAAAAAAATTGACGGGTTTACCCAAAATTAACTGAGTTAACCTGTCAAACCAAGTTAACCTGTCAAGTCCGAGATATGTGTCATGAAAGTCATAATTAAATAGAAAAAAAAATTAACATTAACAAACTAAACTAAAACAAAAAAAATTAATTAAAAAGAAAAACAATTATGAGTTAACCCGTCAAACCAGATTAAGCTATCAAACCCAAGATCTGTGTCATGAAAGTCTGATATCTAAATAAATAAAAAATTAACATTACAAACTAAATCTACAAAAAAATTTTATTAAAAGAAAAAAAAAAGGCAAAAAAAAAAAAACAGTTAATATATGTTATAATATAATAATTATAATTATATTCATAATCGGTTAGTTGTTTTTGTTATTTTTTTTTAATTTTATTATTTAACATTGAATTAATTAGGAATTTATTTTTATAATTAATTTTAATTTATTTTTTATAGAATTATTTTGATCTTCATAATTTAGATTATGAATTTCGATAAAATAACTCGGGTTGATATAATATATCATTATATTAATATTTTAAAAGAAAAAGTTTTCAAACATGTTTCATATTAATATTTTAAAAAATATATTCCATACATGTCATATTTTAAATTTATAATTAAATAACTTTTTTTTATTAAAAATTATGTTAATAATGTTTGAATATTTTTTTATTAGAAAAAAATAATTATCTAAAAATTAAACTAAATAGCAACCCAGTAAAAAAAAAAAAAAAAAAAAAAAAAAGGGAGAGAGAAATGTGGGGGACTGTTTTCTGCCCATTTCTGAGTGTCTTCCTTTCTTCTTTGAAATTCCCCGCCACCGCAAAACCCTTTCTGCTCCTTTCAATCCCAAAATCAAACGGTAAAAAAATGTCTCTCTGTAATGTTTTTCTTTTCTCGGCAACCAAACAGCGTGCGCTTCCTTGCTTTTTAGCTCTTTCATTCGTGTTTGTATTTACTTGCTATTATATCTTCAGAAGTCCTGATTTGTGGAACTTTTTTTGATAAACAAGTGATTTTGAGTTTCTATCTAGGATCTTAGGTATTTTTTTAATTTTAAATTTACATTATTGTTGTTTTTATTTGCTCTTTGTGTTTTTAGGTTTTTGAAGAGGAAGGACCATGGGAGACTTGTCAAGGTGAATTTCTCTCTCTCTCAGTTTATTTTTTTAATTTAACATTTAATATCTGATTTCAAGTTAGAGAGAAAAATAAATTAATCGCATTTAAAAAAAGATGAAATTTTAAACCAAAGAGGCTTAGATTGGCTGAAAATTTTGAATTTTTTTTTTCAATCTCATTGTGCTGTACTGCTAGCAAGTCTTGGTAGCTGGGAATTTTTTACATTTATTTTAGAATTTTTGTTTTTGTGATTATATTGAAATGGGTTTCCCAGGGATGATGTTGCAAATACGCTTCGAATACTTGTTGCAACGGATTGTCATCTAGGATATATGGAGAAGGATGAAGTACGGCGGCATGATTCTTTCCAGGCTTTCGAAGAGATATGCTCCATAGCTGAGCAGAAGAAGGTAATTTTGTTTGTGTGCGCTATTTATTTGGTTTTGTAATGTGCCAGCTGGTTTGAAAGTTCTTGCTATATCTTGTATTTATAGATATACTTTTCTTAAACAATGATCTACTTTGTGAGGGCTAAGGCATAGAGAAGCATGTTCTCTTTTGACCGAGGGGCAGTAATTCTCATATTCAATAATCATACATCAAACTTCTTGCAAATAGCATCGAGGTTTACTGCGTGACTTCTATTTGGTAACAGGTGGACTTCTTACTCCTTGGCGGTGATCTGTTTCATGAGAATAAGCCCTCAAGGTCGACATTAGTTAAGGCCATTGAGATTCTTCGCCGTCATTGCCTCAATGATCAACCAGTTCAGTTCCAAGTTGTTAGTGACCAGACTGTAAATTTTGCAAACGTGTAAGAATTTAATCCACTGGTATTTCATTTCTTTTCTTTGGCTGGAAAGTGATTTTCTGCTTCCAATTCATTTTGAAAGAGAGCTAATGACTTCATGTATAAGTTGACCTCTGGATTCTTATCCATGTTGTCACCATGACTTAGTTCATTATTCTATTAAGTTGAGTAAATGTAAAGCCGGACTGTATTTTTAGGATATCCATATCATGATTTTGTGTTTTTTTGTTATGTTGTAACATTTTTTGTTTTTCATTTATATGTTCAATGATAGAAACACTATTCAGGCTATATGTATGGAGACACAAACACACTTGATTCTTTGCAGAAAAATCAAGGTGCAACTCTTCAAATATACTTGGTAGTGCGTAACAACCTTTATTGTATTGTATCAGATTTGGCCACGTAAATTATGAAGATCCACACTTCAATGTTGGCTTGCCAGTGTTCAGTATTCATGGAAATCATGATGATCCTGCTGGAGTGGTATGGATTTATGGTAACATGGTTTTCCTAAGTAAATTTAGAGTGCAGATAACTATTGCTGCTTGTGTTCACTTTTAAGTGGCGCACAAGGATCTGCTGGCTTTTTTATTCAATGCTAATTTAAGATGACAATTTTTCGCTGTCTGTTCTGGCAATGGAAATAAACTTCTTTAAACAAATTTGATGCATTTATTCAACCATATATTTCAACTGCTCTTGAGTACAACACATCTTGTGCTCCTTACTCTGGTCATTGGTGCAGGACAACCTTTCTGCAGTAGATATCCTGTCAGCATGCAATCTAGTGAACTATTTTGGAAAAATGGCACTTGAGGGTTCTGGAGTGGGTCAGATCACACTTTACCCCATCCTTGTTAGGAAGGTATGTTAGTGGATAAATTTAGCAGGATGCATGGGGTATTTTAAATACTTTAGAAATGACCTGTTGTTAATTTGATTTGCAGGGTTCAACAGCTGTGGCTCTTTATGGTCTTGGGAACATTCGGGATGAACGGCTTAATAGAATGTTTCAGGTATTTAGTATGAAACTTTTTCTGCTGTTTAATTTCTTATTTGAGGTACTCACCTATCTGTTTGGTTTGTCTTTAATTTCTCAGACACCACATGCTGTGCAGTGGATGAGACCTGAAGCCCAAGAAGGCTGTCTAGTGTCAGACTGGTTCAACATGCTGGTACTTCATCAGAACAGGTTGTGTGTGAGTGAAACAGTATTAGTGTGTACGAGTGTGTGAAAGTGTCTGTATGTGTTTTTGCCTGCTTTTCTTGAAAAGGAAATGTCTAGATTTGTCTTTGAAATTTTACCTAACCTGGACATTTTGATGTTCACATTGTCTATTAGAATTATTAAAATTGTATCTTGTATTGTAATTTTTTTATATTCTGAATCTTCTATTGTGGTCTGCAGAGTGAAAACAAACCCAAAAAATGCTATAAATGAACATTTTCTACCAAGGTTCCTGGACTTCATAGTGTGGGGTCATGAACATGAATGCCTTGTTGATCCACAGGTGCCACTAGCATTTTTTTTTCAACTATCTTTTTTGTCCGCATCTCACTGAATTGAAGATGGGTTTTGATTTAAAAGGAAGTTCCAGGGATGGGTTTTCACATAACGCAACCAGGTTCATCAGTTGCAACATCACTGATTGATGGAGAATCAAAGCCGAAGCATGTGCTGCTTCTAGAAATTAAGGTAGCCTATAGGAAAACCTTGGAGAAAACATCCTTTTAATAGATGTGGTACCTTTTGTTTTACAGTGTTTTCTTGATGTGTTTTTCTTGTAGGGAAATCAATATCGCCCAACCAAGATACCTTTGACTTCTGTGAGGCCTTTTGAATATAAAGAGGTAATATAAAGAGGTAACCTAATGACTTTCTTACTTCATCTGTGAAAGAACTTTACTAACTTGCTTAGGTTCATCATGCAGATTGTATTAAAGGATGAATCTGACATTGATCCCAATGATCAGAATTCAATTCTTGAACATTTAGACAAAGTGGTAAGTCCTGTTTCCTACGATTGGAAAGGACAATTTTGGATATTTTAGGTTATCATGCCATCTTACCACTTTATCATAGACTTCATTGGTGCTGTGCATTTGCTAACTGTATCATCATAACTTCTACTGTAGGTCAGAAATCTGATAGAGAAATCTAGCAAAAAGGCTGTTAGCAGATCAGAGCTCAAGCTTCCCTTAGTTCGGATTAAGGTAACATCTGCCTATACTTACAGATGATACTATTTATTACATGTCATTCTCATCATCATCTTTGGGGCCCTGCTCTTAAGTCTTCATATTACCATATATTAAACAAAAAACTTAAAAAGTGTTCTTAATTTTTCAAAAAATCACACTCATCATTATTAGGGACAGGGTACATTCCGCCATATTTGAAGCCACAATTTCTTGTTCAACTCAAATAACTTTTCAGAACTTTATTCTGGCCTTACAATCAAATTATTTGACTCATATTGCAATGCTTCTGACTTTGAAGAGGTTAAAAAGCATTTGGTGCTTCTTTTACCAATCAAATTAGGGAATTTGCAACTTCACATAGATTGCATGTCTACAATAAGCAGAGGCTAATGGCACCTAAGCCTTCTAGTAGGGATGGCAAAAGGTGTCGAGAATGGATACTTTATTCTTGGACAATTGTAATCCATCTGCTGACTGATCTGGTTAATTTGACAGGTAGATTACTCTGGATTTATGACAATAAATCCTCAAAGATTTGGACAGAAGTATGTGGGAAAGGTATTCTGCCCATTACTCCTCTCATTCAGGGAGTTAAGCTCACTTTATTTTGAGTACATCCGAGCATTGATCCTTAATTTCCTCTACTTTTTTCAGGTTGCAAATCCTCAAGACATACTTATTTTCTCAAAGACTTCTAAGAAGGGGCGGAATGAAGGTATTGTGAAACCTCAAATTGATGTTGTTTACCTTCTTTGTATTGATAGTATGATTATTTGTATATCTACTAAATGTGTGCACAATTAAGCCTCATTGCAATTGGATCTGCACATGTGTAATTGCATGCCTTGGTTATGGTTTTATTTTGAATCCCAATGAGTACTGCATGTATGAGATCTGGGGAGGTCTAATGGATGAAGTGTGAACAATTGACTTGTTCTTGCCTCATAGTGTGGACCTTGGTTAAAAGATTGTTCAATATCTTTTGAAATATTGAAAATAAATATTTAAAAAATTCTTTTTTTATACACTTCTATAATATAATAATACTTTTACAATTTTTTCCAATAAAAAAAACAATTGTATCACATTACTGCTACAAATACTGAAAAAAAAAATTTGAACTACATCTATAATGTGCAATTGTTCAATTCTAAATTTAAATTCTCATGACTCTGCCCTAACACTTGAAACAAAACATTTAACAACACATTCCTAAGCAGGAAATTTGAAATGCATGTATGAAGTGATGAGCTCCACACATTCCTGTACACTCAAAAGATTAAACAATGCATATCTATGGAGGGAATTTAAAACACAAATATTTTTCTTCAAGGGATGAATGTTATATGTGCTACCATGGTGATGGAGGACCTGTTAGGGATTTTCATATTTTTATCTTAGAAAGAAAATGGTGTATGTGCCTTTCTCTCTCTCTCTCTCTATATATATATATTGCTTGACTCCTCTTCCCCATCTCCACCTTCATCCTCTCTCTCTCTCCCCACTCTTTTCTTATCTCTTCCCTGTTCAACATTACATGAAGCCTGAGTTGTTTGAGCTTCAGGTATTTTCCAGTTGAACTTGGTCAACCTGAAGTTCATCTTTTAACAATTGCCTTTATGTTGTGGCTTGATTTATAACTTCTTCTTTTTTCTTTTTTCTTTTTTAAATAAGTTTTGCAACCTTCTAGTGTAATAAAGCAGTATAGTTGCTAGAAGGAACTAACATCGCTTTCAAGTGAAGCCCAAATTGTGGTTTATCATCTCAAGTACTTTAAACTATATGCTTGCAAGGAACCTTCAAGTTGGTCTTTGCACTGCCTGTGGCCTTGCAGCTTGGGTTGCTTAGTATGGTTCTGGTACTGTAGTTGTTGAACTTTGACATTGAAACATGTCGGAGTTCTTGTTGCTATTGAAATCTTTTTATGATTTCTTTATTTAAGTATTTCTTATCGGATAATGTCCATATTTCATGCCACGGAACCAACATGTTTTGAAAATAATATCAAGGATTTGTCTTGTACTTCTTTCCCACCTTTTTAAGAAATAAAAAGTTCAGTTTCAATGTAGTAATTGCGTAAATTTGTTGCTGTGTATTTAAGCAACACTATAATGTTTTTCTTGAATTGCAGCTAAATTTGATGATACTGAACGCCTTCGCCCAGAAGAATTAAATCAACAAAACATAGAGGCTTTAGTTGCTGAAAATAATCTGGTACTTACTCATCATGTCCTTCATTTCTTCATTACTTCACCTGGTAACTCTTGTTTGAATATTAAACATCATAGTAAAATGGAGTTCCTGTATATCATCTACAGGATCCAAATATCTTGTAATGCTTTATTATTCCAGTTCTAGAGGATGACTTTAGTGGTTCCATATATGAGAGATCTCTATCCAACATATAATTCTCTTTTCAACCTTCTATTAAATTGAACTACATAAAATCCTGGAATAAAGTTAGAAATAGCTTAGAATCAGTCACATAGTGCATTTTTTTTTTCTTTAATCAATTTTGAGTCTTGATTCTGTGTGATAATTTCTGTTCTTGCAGAAAATGGAGATTCTTCCGGTCAATGATTTGGATGTTGCATTGCACAATTTTGTTAGTAAAGATGATAAGATGGCATTCTATGCTTGCGTGCAATATAATCTTCAAGAAACGCGTGTAAGTATGCCATAATATATTCCCATTTTGAAGTAATTCATGGAATATCTACTGGATTGCTTCTGAATCACTGCATTTATGCTGTCAAAGTCTATATGGATAATTTCTTGTGGACTACTAGTGGTTCTCCTTTGAGTTATTTGTGTGGACCACTGTGTCGGGACATTATATTTCTTGCTGATGCTTTGATTTATTAACCATTATATTTCTTGCTGATGCTTTTGATTTATTAACTTACTTCCACAGAGCAAAATTGCAAAAGATTCAGATACCATGAAGTTTGAAGATGAAGATCTAATTCTTAAAGTTGGAGAATGCTTGGAGGCAAGAATTTTATGTTCTTATTATTCATAATATTAATTGCCATGAAGGTTAACTAACGTCCAATTATCCCTGGGACTTAGTTCTTTTTCCAAAGCATGATATACAGGTGGTTGCATTTTTCAAAGCAGTTGGCAGCCACTTTTTCAGTCCTTGAGGCTTTGACAGTTGCTCAATTTGATTTTATTTGTTGTGGAAACTTTTAATTTTCACATCTGTTAGTGTGTCTATTCAGTAGGTATACTTTTTCTTCATATATGTATGCGTGCATTATTTACTTTTGGTGCCTTAGCATTATGCTTTTGGGGTGGTTAAACCAACAAACAATGAGCTCCAAATGACTCATTCAGAAGCTCTCCTCAAAGCTCATGCTGAGCCTTTATTTTACCTAGTAAAATCAGTTATATACCAAGCCAGGAATATATTTTTTTGATGATACTATAATACTTGTTGCAGGAACGCATCAAGGAAAGGTCTGTACACTCCACTGATGCTGCACAATTCACATCCGGTGCACAGTCCATGGAGGTACTTCATGCTTATTTTCAATTTTTGTAAGCGAAATGGGTTTTTCCAAGTTCATTGCAATAACATTAGTAATTCCCAATATTTTCTCTTATTAAAAACTCATTGTACCAGCTAAAAGAAATTGTCTGAGCCTCTGCTCTCTCTCTCTCTCTCTCTCTCAGGATTTCAGAAGTACAAGTGCTGGAGTTGGAAGTGCTGTTTCATTTAGTGATGAGGAAGATGCAGCACAGATATCTGGCTCCACATCCACCACTAGAGGCCGAAAAGGGTCAAGAGTTGGTTCTAGGTCTTCACATGATGTGTCAGAAACTGGTAAAGGCAAAACTTCTGCAAGAGGAAGGGGAAGGGGAAGGGGTAGGGGAAGAGGCTCAAGTAATTTGAAGCAGACGACTCTTGATGCAACTCTAGGGTTTCGCCAGTCTCAGAGGTTCGTGCGTTTGTCCCTGATTTTTCTTATTTTATGTCTGATTATGTAGAAAGGGATGGAATTTATAGTAACATGCCAATTATGTTTGAAGGGGATGGGATTTATCTAAATGACAGCTTTTAGTGGACTAAGCATCAACAATCTCAAGAAAAGAAATAAGGAAATTAAATCATAGCCTGCATCATCTATCAAATCAGAGTTTTATTTAAATTCCAACTATGGCAAAACCAGGGAAATCTGGAGGCTCTGATCACTCACAGAAAAATATGAGTTAAAGAGAAGCTGCCTTATCTTCATTGTGTACGAAATTTGTGAAAAAGTGCGTTAAACAGTTTTAAGGATCTCTGCTAAACAATACTCATGTATCATTAATACCCTAATTTTCATTTGCTCACTTTTGTTCAAAGCCTTTGAGGGGGTACCTCACTAAATTCTGGGCAGTTCTTTTGGTCAAAAAGGGCATGCTGACTTTTCATATCATTGGCCATACTTCAAATTTTTGGCGTTGCAGGTCTGCATCATCAGTTAGAAGTGTTGCTGTTGAGGATGAAAATGTTGATTCAGCTTCAAGTGAAGATTCAAAAAAACTTGGAATGAATGAGGTTGCTGATAGCTCGGTATGGCCAGCTAGCCGCTATTATTGGCTTTGTTTTTTCATTTCTCAACTCTTTTAAATATAAGTTTTCATGATATCACCTCGATTGGTGTAAAAAAAAAACCTGTGCCTTAATCTTATACCTTCACTCAGAATAAATTGAAAGAAACAGAACTAGGGATTCCACTAGCAACAGAAGGAACCATCCACCAATTACAGCAATCTTGAATTTATCTTCAGGAAACTAGTTACAAGCCATTAATTTACTAATGGATTTTGCAAGATGGGGCCATGTTTTGTTTAAGCTTATCATGTGGGTGATTGTCTATAAGCACACAGCCTCAGTTCATTTTGCTTCAACCTAACCAAGTTAACATAATATTGGATGGAACAAAATATTTTCTTGGAGACCAGGTTGCAAGACATTGCCTCTTTCCTATAAATAAGAGTCTCATTTGTAGTCCAACTTAATATTCCGGAAGTAAAATGTAGATGTTTTAAAAGCGAATCTAAAGCTAAAGTTCAAGTTCGAAATTTTGTTTCTGAGTACTTTTGACTTTTGAAGCTCTTGATTAACTGAGAATCAGGCACATATATCAAGATGAATCTCCTGTTGCTCGGTTAATGTGATAGATTCTAATGCATGTGCCAAAAATGGATTGAATCAAATATACATGTAACTGGATTTGGTCTGTTGTGCAGAACGATGATGAGAGCATCCAAGGCAAGGGACGCAAAAGAGCTGCTGCAAGGGGAAGAGGAAGAGGAAGAGGTGCTACACCATCAAAGCGGGGAAGAAAATCTGAAAATTCTGCCCTTCAGAGGATGCTCATGAACAAGGATGATGATGATGATGACGACGATGACGATGACGTGACAAAGAGATTAAATAAGTCTCAACCTCGGGTCGGTGACTTCTAGATTCTTTCGCCTAGGGGAATTTTATTTGTGCATATTAGCTAATACCACATAATTGGTCAATCTCACAGTTTGCCAGATGGCAAAGCTTAGAAATCTCTCCTCCACGGGTTATTTTATGATTACCTTACAAATTTGCAATTTATACTTGAATTTCAAGGTATTAACATTTTTTAGTTCTACTTGAACCTGACAAGTATCCCCTTTTTTGTAGGTAACAAGGAATTATGGTGCTTTAAGAAGGTAAGAGCAGCTGAGGTCTCGCACTCCTATCCTAGATACTGGTGGAGCAGATGGTCTGCTATGATCACGCGGACCCATTCTGGTGTGCATCCTTGTTTGAAGAATTGCTGATGACCCATGCGCTCTGTAATGGAAATGAAGAGAAAACACTAATCCGGCAGTATTTTCTAATACCGGCAAGCCACAGAGCTAATGACGCTGATGCATACTAGAGTGCTAGTTGCCGCATGCTTGTTGTGGTCTTGTACAAATTTGAGCTTGTATAGAACATGACTAATATGAAGCAGCTTTGAGGTCTTTTTATTACATGATCAAGTGGGGTCTTGCTCCTCTTACCCACCCAAGTGGTATCCCAAAGTAAGTCACAATCCAGATAAATATACAAGAGTTAATTGCAAGGTTATTTGTTAATACAGCCTGCCGGAATAAATAAAAAAAATGAAAGCTGCTTAGCTTCTTGACAGCTAGTTCGTATATGCTCAGATAGCAAGGCCTGAGGGAAAAGAACCACGGCGCCTGTACGAAAGAAAGCTAAGCACGGCCAGCCAAAAAAAAAAAAAGGCATAATAACAAAATTTGCCCCTGGATATGGCAAGTTTGATATGGAAGCAACAGAAGTGGGATGAAATTTCACGTTTCTTTGATAGAGAAATTAGGTTTACAATATATGTACTGTCCAGCAATGCTTTGTTTATCGGAGGTGTCTCCTCTGACTCAAATTTGCTGAATGCCTCCCCTTGGTTGGACTGCTGGCTTTTCCCTGCTCAAAAGTTTGTTGAAAAATCAGATTGTGTGAAGCTATGGCATACAAAAATTCACAGTTGAGCAAAATAATGACACTCAATTTGCAATCCACCAGAAACATCATATAAGGGATGTTGCATCGGTTCTTTGTTGATGATAATCCCATCTTCAGACTAATTGGGTTATTAAGAGTATGTTTATTTTTATATTTTAAAAGTACTTTTAAAAAATTAAAGTTTTTTATTTTAAATTAATATTTTTTTTTAATTTTCAGTTTGTTTTGATGTACTAATGTTAAAAATAAATTTTAAAAAATAAAATAAATTATTTAAATATATTTCTAACTAAAAAATACTTTAGAAAACAGCCATTACAATAAAACTAAAATAACTCTAAAAGCAAAACCACACCAACGATATGCCATCATAACAGCACTTAATAACTCTGCATGCAAGTCCAATAAGAAATCCTCCCTAGGAAATAAATTCCGTCAACAGACTCAAAAGCAAACAATTGGAATTTTTTTTCAAATGAGTAAATTTTGATTTTCAACTGTTACCACGTTCACGAACAACTTATGAAGCTGCCAACCTCAAGTACTATTGCGTTCTTTTGAAAGGTCAAGTGGGGTTAGAGAAGGAAAAGGGATAAAAGAATGGTGCTCCTTCTCATTCCTGCCTTTGCAAGCTAAAATTCCCAATTTTAATTTGATTGCAACATGAGGATTGGCGAGGACAGGAGCAATAAAGAACAACTTCCACATATTACACATTTATCAGTCCAAACCCTACTTGTGTTTGTAATCCAAAGACATCTTAAGAAAGAAACAAATGTCTTCCACTAGAACGCATTAGAGTCTGTTAAATTTCTTCCACAGGGTAGAAGTAAAAAAGGCTTAGACAAATAAATCAAGATGCTTTATAACAGCAGGCTCTTGTTAAATTTCTCATTACCAAAATTTAGTTAACCATTTCAGACTTCTTCTAATGAGCTGTGTAATGTTTAGCTTACAAATAAAGAAGAAGAAGAAGAAGAAATGTGAAGTTTCATTCAATTTCCGCATGATGATTTTATCCTCATGAAATGGTAAAGAACCTCACATGTCCATAGATGACTATGCAATTTTCAGGAAAAAAGAAGCAAACAAAATCAAAGTTCAGGACAGACAATTTCGTACCTTTTGTCTAACCAACACTGTTTTGTCACCCTTTTGTGGCACATCCAGTTTAGTCCCTCTGCTGCTGCAATTCAAGCTCAGGGAAGCTTTTCCTGTCACGTTTTCTTTTCCAGGGCCTACCGATTTGTTGATCCCGCAGACTCTCACCTTCTCCTTGGCTTTTGCGGTACCAAGTAATGGGTGTAGTTCATTACCTCTATGGTCTGCCAACGCTTTTACACGAAGGGTCTGGTTCTGAACCTGCAAAGTTTAACAATTTCAACTTGTTCCCATCTTTATGACAAGTCATTTATTAAAAATTCTAATAAATGTCACTCATCTTGGCAACCTATTACTGTCATTAAAATAGAATGCAATAAGTTATTTTACATGTAATTTATCAAAGAGCCAAAAGTTTCTGGGCTTGGAAAATTTAGCAACACACATCTCTTGAATTTGTACAGATTCTAACCTTTGATTTCAGAGCTTCTAGGGAAGCTGACTTTGCAACATTGCTTATACCTCCCTTTCTAGAATTAAAGACCTTCTCCTTAACTCGAACATCAGAAGCCTTGGACATGCCAGAATCTTTTGTTTTCTTCCTCGCTGCTTCAGTCATCCTTGTCACATTTCTGCTATCTGGAGTTTGTTCTTTGAACGCAAGTGTTGAGCTCTTAGCATCGTAACCAGGGTTTGACGATGATCCCCAACTAGATTTGCTGGATGAAGATCTGCGATCTCTTAATTGCTTATTCTCATCATTAATCTCCACCCTTGATGCTTTTCTTGTAACAAAGCTTTTCCTGAGACCATTCCTGACAGCTGACAAAAGCCCACTTGCGTGATCAAATCCTCGACTTGATACTTCTAGGTTCCTTTGCTTTGCTTGATGATCTCTCTCAGATGTAACAGTACTTGTATTGCTTTCAGCTGCCTTAACCACCAGAGAATTCAAACTACTTTCTGTACCACCTTGACCAGATTTGGCTTCTAAATCAGTTTCCTTAGCATTTCGAGTGAAGCTCTTCCCAGAAACCACACTTACTTTTGACCTAGAAGTTCCTTTAGAATTTACTAAGCTTAGTTTGGGTTTTATTTTGTCTTTGGATTCTGAATTCACCCTCGAAGACTTACTTAACACCTTAACTGGATGCTGCTTATTCATTGAAATATCGTGACCACCTCCTCCCCATTTCTTGCTTGCATAATGTTTGCCCCTTGATCTTGAGACAGAGGATGGAATATTCGGGGAAAATGACCCCTTACACTCAAAATCTGAAGATGTACTCTTCTCACCAGAATAAGCAAACGCAGATTTTAACTGGCGAGAAGAACATTGGTGGAACCTGTATTGATTTAGTTGTTAATAAGCATCACTATTTTAGATTTTCACCAACAAAAATTCCACTGCTAAATATGGAAAATAGAAATATAACCAAGGAGGATAAAGATGCTTACGGATGGCTAGTTCTAAACCACTCATCATCTCTGCAATGTGGAAAAAAGAAACGTATCAGTATCACAAATGCAGAATTTCGCTTACCATGGAATTCTGAAAAAAAATGGAATTCTAGTAGCAGTTCATAACACAAAGAGGAAGTGATGAACTAACACATCTTGGTAGTTAGACTTTGCTTCTACCAAAAAATCCAGCCAAATTGGTGCTTCAATTTCTTCCTATACATCAACAATCAGAGCGTAATCAACAACGTCTAATAAATGAATGCGTGAAAATCCATATAAAATATAAAGGCCACCATTAGCAAACAAAAGGCAATGTGATTGAAAAAAAAATGATATCAACTGAGCCTAAAATTTTGGAAATAAGACATCAAATATGCTCAAATCAATTCAGGAATATTAACTAAGTCCAAAATCAACATTGTATATCATGACATAATCTACAACAAATCTAAAAAAAAAAAAAAATGAAAAAATACAATCAATAATCAAAATAGGACCCCAAGATTAAAAATATATTAGAAATAAAACATCTCTTGCCCCAAACATGTTAAATCCCTATCAGAGATACTACCAAGATACCAAATTCAAGATAAAGAACCTCGAAATTTCAATCAAAACCTGTTAGATAACCCCTCTTAAACTACACACATGACCCTCATAAAACATGTGACAAAAACAACCAAAAAGAAAAAACATTTCACAATGCAACAAAAATCGGGTACCCATTCAAAGATACAGAAAAAACCATAAACCCCATTAGAATCCTCTTTTTTTTTTTTAATAAAAGAAGTACGAGAGTTACCAGAAATGCCCAGTGATCTCTATCCTTATTTACCAGATCCATTTTATGGTTTCTTTCGTAAGTGATGAAGAAGAACCCTTCAACAACAAAAAATCACACTGTTCGTGTTTCTTGATTGAATTGTTCTAAAGAACCCAAATTTTCCATTTCAAATCTAATGGGTTTTGTTTGTTCTCTTGGCTCCTCCGCTTCTCTCCTGTTTTTTTTTTTTAACAAAAATCCCAGTGTGGAGACTGCCACGTTTTTATTACACGTGACGTTACAAGTGTCTTAGATCTCTGCTTGAGTGAGTTAAGGACGTCGGATTGATTTACGAGTTGGTGGACTATGTGGAGCCCACGAAAGTTGACGGCTGAGATCTTTTGATGGGAGGGTGGAAATGTTAATAAAATGGTATGGTTTTTATGGAAAGATGGGGCAAGTAATTCGACCGTTGGGAAATTTTGAAATATTGAAATGATGGAATGAGAGTGGGCGAAGGCTACTGTCACGGCTTGGTTCATTTTCTTACATGAAGGACAAATTATATTTCGGGAGGAAGGGAGACCCCGATACAAGGAATTAAGAAAGAATGAAGATTCTTTTAAGCTTTTTGCAATATTTTTCTTCCACTTTTCTCCAATGTTTCTGGATTTTTTTTTAAAAAAAATTACACAGTAATTTAAAATTTTTTTACAAAATAATACTATTTTAAAAAAATTAAATAACATTATTTCATCTTATTATATTTCAGAAATGCAAAGCATGATATATTATTAAAAACATACATAGACACAACAATCATTTTTTTTTTCAAACTAGCATCCTCAGCTCTAAATTTTTTTAAAAAAACTCATTGAACACTTGTTTTTTTTTCTTTAAACACCCAAAAATCAAACTCATCCTATTATTCAAGCATTTTGAAATGTTTTTCTCTTCAAAATTATTAACTAAATTAAATATCAAGTTAACAAAATTAATAATAAATCTCATTAGAACTAATTTTTTTGTTAGAGTTAAATACAAGAAAATTTATTGCTAGAATTCTTGTGGGATGGCTACTAGAATTTAATTGATGTTGTGGCTCAGATTATAATATCAATTAAATTTCTAAACTGTCATAGAAGATCAAGTAATGGTTACTGAATTCAAGGGTGAAGATACTGATCCACCCGTGAATGCAGTAACAAGAATTGCAGAAGATCATGACAAACAATCCTATGAAGATCAGGACTCTGATCTGCCAGTGATTGAACCAGCAACAACTTATCCTTCGTGAATGCAGCAGCAGATAAATAGCTGGAAGATATGATCTCATGAATTCAAAATCTACAGCTTTTGCCAACCATATCAATGTATACGTTAGAAGAGGTTGTCACTGTAATACTATATATACAAGATGTGTATAGAATAAACATAAGATAGAAAACCGTGTAATTCTATTAAATACATCAGCTATTATTTTTCTATATGATATCAAAGCTTCTAAAAGACTAATGTCTAAATGTCTTCCTCAAATTCTCCTCCTACAACTCTACCCTTCTCCTCTATCATTTTCATGCCTTCTGTTGCTACTGTCAAACTCAACCATGACAACTTTCTTCTCTGGAAAGCACTACTTATACCATATTTCAGAGGCCAAGATCTCTTTGGTTATATAGATGGTAGCATTCCCAAACCACCTAAAATCATCTCTGTTACTCACCCTGAAAATTCTGTTGTCTCTGAACGTCTAAACCCAGCCTACTCTCAATATGTTAGTCAGGACAATCTTATTCTAAGTACTCTTATGACTTCTCTGTCAGAGCCAATACTTGCTCAAATTGTCACTTATACATCGTCCAAAGCTGTATGGAATGCATTGGATGACACCTTCTCATCTCGTTCTCGTGCGCGCATCTTACAAATTCACACACAACTTGCAACCGCAACGAAAGAAAGTAAAATAGCCAATGATTACTTCCATTACATGAAAAGACTCATGGATGAACTGGCCGTTGCTGGACAACCACTGAATCATGATGATATTACAACATATATTCTTGCAGGACTCAGCCATGAATATGACAGCTTTGTGGCCTCCATATCAGCACGCACTGATGACATTACCCTTGAAGAAATTTATTCTCTATTACTAACTTCTGAAGCGCGTCTGTCAAGGCATCAACTCACTCTTATCATCCAGCAACCTTCTGCCAATATTGTTTATTGACAAAACAATCTTCCAAGGCGTGGTGGTTTTCGTGACAAGGGGCATGCTAGTCGTGGTGGTTATAATTCCAGCCATAAGAATCATGATCAACCATCTGTTGTTTGCCAGATATGTGGTAAGATCGGACACTTTGCTAAGAAATGTTATTTTCGCTTTGATTTATCTTACCAAGAAGCACCTCCTCTACCAACAAAGTAAGGTCTTGTTGCTATGCGTAACAACTCAAACAATACGTGGGACACTGCATGGAATGCAGATACAAGAGCCACACATCATTTTACCAATGATGTTAACACTTTGACTCGTTAGAAATCCGACTATGCTGGTGTAGATTGTGTTAAATTTGGAAATGGCCAAGGTTTGCAAATCTCAAAAACTGGGACATCCGAAATTTCCACTCCCTCTTCTATCGTTGTTCTTAATAACATTCTTCTTGTTCCTAAAATACATAAAAATTTATTGTTCGTGCATCAATTATGTGTTGACAATAACGTCTATTTTGAGTTTCACTCATATTATTTTCTTGTGAAGAATATCTTGGGGAATGTCCTTCATTGGGGTTATCTTCATGAAGGACTTTATCAATTCACTAATAATTTGAGTCTTCCTAAAGCCTTTTCCTGTGTTTGTTCCTATGAGTAGCATCGTAGACTTGGCCATGCATCTACTCCAGTGGTCAATCAAGTGTTATCCCTCATTTCTTTTCCTGTAGAGAAAAATAAAACACACAATGTGTGCCCTGAATGTCAAATGGAAAAAAGCCATAATTTGCCTTTTAAAACTTCTACTTCTATTTTGATGCATCCTTTGGATTTAATTTTCACCGATGTGTGGGGACCTGCATCAGTTTCTTCCACAACTGGTGCTAAATATTACGTTAGCTTTCTTGATGATTATTCCAAGTTTCTTTGGTTATTTTCTATTCAACTCAAATCTGATGTTAAACATGTCTTTTTAAATTTTCAAACATATGTTGAAAAAAAAGTTTGATAGGAAAATAAAAGCCATACAATCAGACTGAGGTGAGGAATATCGCCGACTAAACACTTATTTTCACCAAAATGGTATTAATCATCACCTAGCTTGCCCGCACACTCACCAACAAAATGGCGCTATTGAACGCAAACATCGACACATTATCGAAGTTGGTTTAAGCTTGTTGGCTCATTCTCATTTACCTATGATATATTGGGAAGATGCTTTTCAAACCGCTACCTATATCATAAACAGACTTCTCACACCTGTTTTACACCACAAATCCCCCTTTGAAATTCTTCATACTAAGATACCTGATTATCATTTTTTGCGTGTGTTTGGTTGTAGCTGCTGGCCTAACTTAAGACCTTATAACAAGAATAAACTAAATTTTTGATAAAAAAAACCTGCATTTTTATTGGTTATAGTCTTTGTCATCAAGGGTATAAGTGTTTAGATCTCTCTACGGGTAAAATCTATGTCTCTCGCAATGTTATCTTTGATGAAACTTTATTCCCTTACTCACACACCACTATCTCTGTGAGTGATAAATTTTCTCCTTCCATGTCTGTATCTCTCCCACATCAGATCACTGTACCACAATTCCCATGTCCCAATGAGTTGCAACCTAACCACATTCCTACATGCACACCATCTGCACCTCTTATGTTGATTACTACAGGAACAAATGCTCAGGCTCCGCCTCCAGCACCCTCTACAGAAACAGAACCAGCTTTGCCTCCCACTGTTTCTCCAGCTACTGCTCCAATTTCTCATGCCAATCCTCTGCCAGTTCCTACCAACAATCACTCTATGGTCACAAGGTCCAAAAATAATATTCATCGCCTAAGACAATCAAGTGATGATTTTATTCGCTATCCATTACCAAAAGCCTTAACCGCAGCACTTAGTCCCACATCAACAGAACCAACATCATACAGTCAGGCCTCCAAATCTATACATTGGCGAGAGGCCATGAATCAAGAGTTCTCTGCATTACTTCACAATGGCACTTGGTCCTTGGTCTTACCTCCCACACATGCAAATATTATGGGATGTCAATGGATCTATAAAATCAAAAGAAAGGCGGATGGAGCTATTGAGCGTTATAAGGCTCGCTTAGTAGTTAAAGGATTTTACCAACAAGAAAGGGTTGATTTCTCTGAGACATTCAGCCCAGTCATCAAAGATTCCACCATTCGGTTAGTCATCTCTCTTGCAGTAACATATCAATGGTTTATCAAACAGTTGGATATGCAAAATGCTTTCTTGCACGGTGACTTGCATGAACATGTGTTTATGAGTCAACTACAAGGCTATGTTCATCCTCAGTATCCTAACCATGTGTGCAAACTACACAAATCTCTTTATGGTTTACGCCAAGCACCTCGCTCTTGGTTCTTCAAACTTTCAACCAAACTCTTGTCCTTGGGGTTCTGTGAAAGTAAGGCAGATACATCTCTATTTGTGCTTCAGAATTTTAATTATGTGATCTACATTCTAATCTATGTAGATGATATCTTAATTACCGACTCCAGTCCATCTGTCATCACCAACATTATTCATTCTCTTCAAACCACCTTTGTTGTCAAAGATTTAGGCAGTCTCGCTTACTTTCTTGGTGTCAAAGCACTTTGGTGCATAGATGGTATCTACTTAACTCAACGCAAATATATTGTTGACTTGCTTAAAAGGAGCAAAATGGAGAATGCTAAGCCCTGCAGCAGTCCAATGGCCTCTAACTGTCGACTTACTTCTATTAATAGTACTCTGTTTGAAGACATTAATCTTTACCGCAGTATAGTAGGATAGCATGCAGTATTTGGCTTTCACAAGACCTGATTTAGCATTTGTTGTTCATAAAGTTAGCAAATTTATGCATAATCCTCTGGACACTCATTGGCTGGCTGTCAAGCGTATAGTACGCTACCTCAAGCACTCCATCTCAATTGGTTTGTTTATCGCCAAAGCTGTTACTTCCACCTTGCAGGCATTCTCCGATTCTAACTGGGCCGCCGACAGAGATGATCGCATATCAGTTGGTGCTTATTGCATTTACATGGGTTCCAACTTAATTTCTTGGAGTTGCAAACAATAACCTACAGTAGCACGCAACAACACAAAAGCTGAGTACAAAGCAATTGTCAATGCTGCTGCAGAACTAATTTGGTTTAAATCCATTCTCCATGAACTTGGTTTGCCCCTGAAGCATAGTCCAACTTTGTGGTGTGACAATATTGGTGCAACTTACCTGACATCCAATCCTAAATTTCATGCACGCACCAAACACATCGAGATTGATGTTCATTTCGTCCGCGACCAAGTTTCCAACAAAGAACTCGTGGTTAAATTTATCTTTAGCAAAGATCAGTTAGCTGATGCCCTTACCAAGCCTTTGCCACCAGTTAAATTCAACCAGGTTCAACGCAATCTGAATGTTCGTGAACTACCCTCCAGATTGAGGGGGCGTGTAGAAGATCAAGTAATGGTTACTAAATTCAAGGGTGAAGATACTGATCCACCCATGAATACAGCAACAGGAATTGCAGAAGATCATGACAAATAATCCTATGAAGATCAGGACTTTGATCCGCCAGTGATTGAAGCAGCAACAACTTATCCTTCGTGAATGCAGCAACAGATAAATAGCTAGAAGATATGATCTCATGAATTCAAAATCTACAGCTGTTGCCAACCACATCAATTTATATGCTAGAAGAGGTTGTCACTCTAATACTATATATACAAGATGTGTATAGAATAAACATAAGATAGAAAAGCGTGTAATTCTATTAAATACATCAGCTATTATTTTTCTATAATGTAACATAAAAAATAAATATCAGCAATTTTTTTACTGTTATGTTAATTCACTGTTACTTTTTAATTTGAATACTAATTGCTCAATTTGTCCATGTTTATGTCCTTTTCTCCTTGACACAATTTTTTATAAGGTTAAGGAAAGAGGATAGAAAGCAAGGGTTGAGTGTCGTGGGAAAATTGTTCTAAATTTTCCATCATCTCTTCCCCCATATTAACATAAAAATTGATAATTTTATATTCATAAAAATTAATTGAGATATGTATAAACTAACCCAAATATTTCTAATAATTCTAATTGAATTGGATAATAGGACGAGCTGCAAGGAAATATATTTTCTTTTTTTACAATGTAATTTAGCTAATATTGAAAAATTATACAACTAAACATAAGTATGTTTTCACAGCTGTGTATACAATGAAAATTTTTTAAATGAAAAAAGATTCAAGTGTTATTTATAAAATCCCTTGAGTTTCCCGTTGAAAAAAAAAAAAAATAGAACCGAAATAGGTTGTTGAGATTTTGTTTTTTTGCACGAAACACATAATCCTTTTGCATTTCTATAAAGTTTGATTGTATGAAGCTTTAGGTCGAGGTCGTGCATTTGAGAAGGTTAAGTGATTTTCAAACACTAAATATTCTAAAGTGTAAACAGGTAGTTTATGATTGATATAATCATAGTAAAAATTGATTTTAAAAAAAAAAACGAATGGAATTTGCTAAGTGGAAATTATTTGTTTTAGTACTGATAGGAAAGGTGTTTTTTTTTTTTTTTTTTAATTTTTATGAAAAAGCCACAAAATTGATGAATTTTGGACCTCTAATTCATTTTTTTTTTTGTAAGAAAAATTGTACTCAAATACCTTGTAGGTCCCCTCAACAACATGTGATTACTAAAAAATACTTTTAAAAGATATGAAAAAACACCGTACATTATATTTTTCATTTCACTTTTTTGCAAGGAATTGATTTTTATTCTGATTTTCATCCTTCCTATTTTTTAGAATTGAACTTTGTTTTCTTTTTTATTTATGATACTTCTAGTCTAATTACTCACTTCATAAATTTAAACTATTAACATGAGCTGAATTTTTTTTTTTATTTTCTTTTTTAATTTTATCGTTTATCATTTTAAAAAAAATAGCCTTATAGTTTTTCATAATTTTATTTTTATTGGGATTATCCCGATCTTATGACTTGAATAATAAATCTTGCAAGTTAACCCGAGTTGATTAATCTCTTATTATTCAAGTTACATATTTATCATGCTAGCTAGGATTGACTCAAATTATTATTTTTTTATCCAATCTCGTACTTACCAAGGTTTTTTTTTTCCAAGTTATTGTGATCTTTATTTTTATAAAAAAATTATCCCTTTATTATTATTGTATATTCTTTCTTTAATACACTTGCGTCACTTACACTATCACTCTTTTTTTATATATAATTTATTCTAATTATGGTTATTATTTTAATTGATATTTTTTAATTTTTTTTTTCAATAATTCTTAAATTTATGTTAAAGTTAATATCCTTCTATGATTTCTTGTTTTGCTTATTTTGTTTTTTTAATTGAGGTCTTTTTTTAAATGTTTTTGTATGTATTTAAATTTTTTAAAATATTATTTCGATTCATCTATAATTATTAAAACATAAAAATATTTATTTTAATATATAGAAATATTTTTTCTTTTATTTTTTTTATTCAAACAATTTCATATACACATACATTTATATTGAGCACAAAGTCATTAAACACAACTGAATATAGAGTTTATGTTGTGGGATCAAATATTTTAATTTATATCCATCTTTTAATTTTTGTATTTTTCATCTTTAGTTATTATTAATGATTTTATTTATTTATTGACATAAATGGTTTTTGATTTATTTAGTTTGATGTATATATGAGTTTTTCAATTTATATTTTGAATTTTTTTATATAAAAAAACACATGGGATAAGTTTGCATATATATTCAATTTTTTTAAAAAAATAATTATTCAATCCACAGTAAAACAATGTTAAAAAGCTAGTAATTGAAACTAAATCACTTCTCAAATAATCTTGAAGACCATTCAACATGATATATTTAAATAAATTTTTATAAATACGGGTCTCAAGATTTGAATTTAAAAAATGAAATAATTTCTTTTCAACAAGAGATTAACAAAACTATCTAAAGGAGAGACAAGATAATATACGAGGATAGAAGGAGATGAGTTGGCGATACTTGAAATCCTTTGCAGCTTCCTCATTGGTTGTTTTAAACCTCTAAGACCACCACCACCACCACCACCACATGTCTCTCTTCCGTTGTTCACCACTCGTTCTTTTGATTCTCATGCTTTCCTTCACATATAAGCTTAACTCTTCCCTTTCGACGCCCTTCCACTGTACATTTCTCTCCTCTTCAAGAGACATCAACAAGTTTTAACCTAAGAAAACAGCACTGTTGAAAGTATTTGCAAGACAATGGCATCACTTGCTAGCTCCAGCACCATTGTTAGACCAACCCCGTTTCTTGGCAAAAGGGGTTCAAATGCTAACCCTCTTAGAGATGTTGTATCCATGGGAAATGGCAAATACACCATGGTAGGTTTCTCTCTCTCTCTCTCTCTCTCTCTCCCCTCTAGACGTTGTCCTTTTTTTTTTTTTCCTTTGATGGGGGCTAACATGGATAGGTTCTGCTTGAACAGAGCAATGAGTTGTGGTATGGACCTGACAGGGTGAAGTACTTGGGACCATTTTCAGCTCAGACTCCTTCATACCTGACTGGAGAATTCCCAGGTGACTATGGATGGGACACTGCTGGTTTATCAGCTGATCCTGAGGCCTTTGCGAAGAACAGGGCTCTTGAGGTAACCTTTTTGTCTAAAAAATCATGACAAGTTTCTCTATGATGAATAATAATTGCCTTCGAAAATCATGTAAGATGGAATATTTTGATACAAATGCGACTTGGATATTACTAGCCTAGCACAATTCTTGGAGAGGTTTTAGTGATGGAAAGAAGGATCTTTGACAACGTCGAATTAAAACTACTGTGCAATATTCTTAGGTGATCCATGGCAGATGGGCTATGCTTGGAGCACTAGGCTGCATCACCCCAGAGGTCCTTGAGAAATGGGTTAAAGTAGACTTCAAGGAACCAGTGTGGTTCAAAGCTGGAGCTCAAATCTTCTCAGAAGGTGGCTTGGACTACTTGGGCAACCCCAACCTTGTCCATGCCCAAAGCATCCTCGCTGTCCTTGGATTCCAAGTTGTCCTCATGGGCCTTGTTGAGGGATTCCGCATCAATGGTCTCCCCGGAGTAGGAGAGGGTAATGACCTTTACCCTGGTGGCCAATACTTCGACCCTCTCGGCCTGGCCGATGATCCAACTACATTCGCCGAGCTCAAGGTGAAGGAAATCAAGAATGGACGGCTAGCCATGTTCTCCATGTTTGGATTCTTTGTTCAGGCTATTGTTACTGGAAAAGGTCCCCTGGAGAATCTCTTGGACCACCTAGACAACCCTGTTGCTAACAACGCTTGGGTCTACGCCACCAAGTTTGTGCCTGGGTCATAAATTAACATTTAATTTCTTCGATTAGAATGGAAAGACCTTGCCTGAATTGTCATGGTTCCTGTATTTCTAGATTAAAGACTTTGTATCGTTGAGATCCAAAGTACATTGTACAACCTGTTTTATTGTGTGATCCAGTGTAAATTGTTGTGACAACTGAAGGTTTTCTTAATTAAGATGAACCTCAAACATGGAGGCATGGCATCAATGCTATACAAACCTTACTGCCTGCTATGCCATTGCATCAAATATATATTCAAGAAAGTTAAAAACACCATGAGAAACAGCATTTCTAATTGATTGATCCAACTTTCAAGCAATGTTTCTTCCAAATATGAACTTGGTATTTGCATGAACAAAACAATGACAGCAAAGTAGATTAGAACAATGCCCCGATGCTTCAGGGGGTAAACAAATTACTTACAATATACTTGTTATGATAACATAACAAGCAACATAGCAATTTCACTCCATATTTCACAACTGGGACTACCAAGTTCGTCCTTGTATCTACGCTAACAAAATATACAACTGACTTCCACTTAAAAAAAAAAAAAAAAAAAAACTGGGACAGGAACAAACCTATCTGGCTATTCACATGGCCGTCAATCCTTCCACCAAGCAACAAAAATTGGTAGACGCGTACAATTTCTCCAACTACACTACCCTCATGAAATATACCAATTGCCAGTTGCCATAACAAGAATAAAAGCAACACATCCAGAATCAGAAACGAAACAGCTTCCTGGAAGCATTGTCGCTTCTCGATTGCTGCTTTGAGTACTCTTCAATTTCTCCATGTCACACCAAATATTATCATATCATAAGCTGGATCATTTTGATCCTCTCATGCCTGCCTATCTTCTCCACCATTTTCGGCGATTTCTATCAACTTCTCCATGCCCAAGTTTGTGAAGCCTTGTCTTCGTCTCCCGTAATCTAACCTTATAGTCTTTCTTCCAAGTCTCAAACTTAAGTTTCAATCTTCGAAGCTCTTCATCAGGATTCATGTTGGAAGCTGATTGTCCTGCCCTGACCTCAACTAATGCTTTGGCATCATCATTGAAATTTTGTTTCTGCAGCTCAAATTCCTTTGCGAGATTGTTGACTACATTTACAGGGCCATTATTCTCCCTCCCTGCTCTTAAATCAGGAAAGGCATTAGCAAATATGTTGGGTGTGTTCCCACCAGGAGTTCGTGATTCCATTGAAACATTATCTTCAGAATCATAATCACGAGGTGATGTAGAAGAATCAAGTTTTCCAGGTTGGGCTGCAGTGTTATCAGCAGCAAGACTCTTTCTGGCAGCGGCAAGACTTGTCTGCAGTAGAATTAAAGAATACTTCGTCAGGCAATGGATAACGAGTTACTTCGCAGTTTTCAATCTTTGTGTGTGTAGGCTTGTGTGCACACACATCAATAAGAGATCAGTAATTTTACTTTCCACATTGCATTTGAAGCTATTGATAGAGGAGCAACCATAACAAATTTAGATGGATTGTCATGCATCAATATGCAAAAATTAATCTCTTAATTCTCGGCTTTGAGATGGATCATGGTGCAGAGATCAGTAATAAAGGAAGTAGCAGAAAGGTTTTGATCTCCTCAGAAGACATGGACCTGAACCAGCCCAATACCAACAAAATTTACCATTGCAGCCATTGAATCATTCATCAGAGGATATTTATTAAAGTTGCCTTCTCAACTTCTCCTGGGTTTTGAAAATAAATCCATCAAATAACATTAGAAAATTGAAGATACTACTCAGTTAAAGAGCATGACCATACAATTTACGATTACTCCACTTTTTTTTGGCTCTATAGTGGGACCTAGACCAGCTAAAGAGCATTGGAAGTCCCTATGCTTATTTAGTGGATCATCTTGGACAGCCAATATACCTAATATGTACATGGGAATGCTCAAACTAATTCCAATTGACAATCTAATCCTACAGTCTATGTATCTAGTGAAATATAATGACAGTTCAATATAGAAGCAATTGCTTGAAATTAATTTCTCCACAGTTCTTAAATCTGTTTTAAGTTCCTGTTATACTAACCACAAAATAAAACATATGATGTATGCACTTAGTAATGAATTAATATTAAAAAGCAAACTCACTTGCAATGATAACATCTGCATTTGCCACATCTCTTCCATTGCTTTCATTTTTGCCTCATAATCAGACCACCTTTTCTCATACTGTTGTAATTGCTCTTGCAGTGCAGCATTTTCCTCTTCCTTTTGCCCAATTATTGCTTCTGCTTTAACAACCCTTTTTTGGAGCTCTGCCAAAATTGAAGTCTGAATGTCAATCTGCTCTTGTGGTATGACCTGGTCAAGCACGAGAAGTCAACTTCTTAGCTCTTCAAAGATGCTTGATATGCACAGAAAAAACAAGGAAAAAGCCTCTCTAAATATTGCACACGTCAGAGCATACATGAAATCTCATCACAGTAGAATGGAACAACATAATTGCACCAACACCAATGTTATACCCAAAGTATAGCGTTCAAACAGACAAGGCCAAGGATTAACACTGCCCTGAAAGGTTGCAGTTCATCAACAAATGTCATCTATCATAGGTTGAATATAATGCATTATAGCAGGCAGACCAACGACAGTAAATGCAATTATTTATTGTGCACATTGTTTTATTGAATATCAAGATTTCAGAAGAAAATACAATAGGTTGACTGAATACATGATATGGGAAAGGTCAAATACCTAGAAATCAATTCAAACCAATGAAAGACAAACACTATACAGCCAGAAAGAAGGATGTATTGGACATTCAACAAATGAACCTGGCATCCATACAGCTTAAAACTGTGTGTGGGTGTGTGCAGAAAAAATCTGTACAAATGCATAATAGTGATACAAATTTCAGCCTTGTGGCCCTTCCTCCCATGATGAGTTTCATAAGACAAATAACAAAGGAAATACAACTAATTGAAAGAAATCTTGCCAGAAGCCAGAGAAACCAAATACGTGCAAACTTCTGTACATTATATTTGGGAAAGGCAGTGACCAACAACCAATTTCAACAAAGGGACAAAAAAGAAAATAAAATCAGGTTGTTGAAACGAAATAATTAGACCAAAGAACATACCTTCACTTCTGAAATCTTCTTGCCTGGCTTTCTTTTAGAATTTGAATTCTCATGGATTAACCGCTTCATTTTATGCATATTGTTGAATTGCTTTCGAGCCAACCACCCCCGGATTACTGCAGGGACAAATAATGAGAATATTGTATCTAACAGACAAAAAGTTAAAATCACCAGTAAATAACAGCATCTACCAGATTGTAAATATACAGCTGCTACTAGCTGCTCGTCCATTGCTATGGGAGCACTAGCTGTGCATTTCTTTTTAATGTGATTGAATTTCCTTCTTATGTTTTCACCACGGACAACTGCATCTCAATAGTAACTTGAATCAAATGCTGAGCAGAAAATACTTAAATAATCAATAACAAGCTCCTCAGCATCCATCCCGAAGGAACAGACTATGCTAAGAGCTGCCTGACAACTGATTTTGGTGCCATATAGCAAAAACATACAGAGCACCAAGGACAAAGGACACCTAAAACAGAAAATACGCTTTGTATTTGTATGGTGCAAAGAAAATGTGAGCCAAAATATGAAATTAACAAGACTACAAAGCAAATGATTTTGGTGCCATATAGCAAAAACATACAGAGAACCATTGAAATTTTTTTTTGAAGAATAGTGCATTACATGATTGTAATACCATCACTCCTTGTTTGAGTTCATGGAAATTGCGACGGGCCTGGCCACCACGGAAGCATTTTTGTACCCCAACAATACCTCGCAGAAACTGTTTTCTCTGCTCTTCTAATGTTCCAATCTGTGAGCCAACAATAAGAGTCAGGGATCTAGTTAAACATGAAAATCTTGCTACAAGCAAAGAGATTTATTCAAACCAATTCCTGAAAGTAGCATCAAACTAATGAGTGAACTAAGCTATGTTTTGCTCTTAAATTGGGTAATGATGATATTATTGTACACAGAAGAATAGATTGTACCTCACGTAATGAGAAATGGAAATATTACAAGCAAGAACATAGAGGAGCCAGCAACCCAATATTGTTCCAGCCACTTTAATTTTTTCTAACTCATCTCTTCCTTTTTCTGATCAAAACCCTAATCTAATATACTGGAGTGCATATAAGCAATTGATACTTAAAGCAACAGCCAATCAAGGCCACAAGGACAAGCAAAATTTCACAGAAATCAAAGCTAACCAGTATGATGACAGCAGCCATATATAGCTTGATCTATTGCGCCAGGGCAGAAACAAACCAAGCCAAGACAAGTAGAGGTTTTGTTGCATTCAAGCTCTATGTGGTTTAATTCTAAAAAGCTTGAGAAAGAAATTTTCTAATGGCAGCTCAAGCTTGGAACTGTCGCAGAGCTTGGATCTATTGCACCAGAGAAGAAACAAGCCAAGACAAGACGAGTAGAGGAATTCCATTCAAGCTCCATGAGGTTTAATTCTAAAAAGCTTAGAAATACATTTTCTAATGGCAGCTCAAGCTTGGATCTGTTGCTAAGCTTGGTAAACTTTGATCAGATCATAAGCTCCTCTATTCCATTGACAACACTGGCAAGAGCCATGCACTCAAAACTTTTACTTCGTCATCTTACACTATTGTTAGTTTTTTTATTTATCATTATTTTTTTTCATATATTATGTATAAAACACTTTCCGTTAAGACTTTATTTTCTAGAATGTGCCAGGGTAATTTAATATAAAGACAATCCAATGATTAAATGCAGCTCTGGAGGTTTAGCAAAATACACCCCGTCATCAAGTCCATGCTAAAAGGCTGAAGTACAACTTCAAGGCCATTAAAAGCAACGCAGATGTAATCCATAAACACCATATTAGAGGAAATAACAAAACATTTATGAACTGTGAAAATAACATGAGTACATACCTGGCCCATCCGAAGATACACTTTGGTGTAACCAACTTGATACATTTCAGGGAGGACATTAAATTTTTTTAGAACAGCAACTGACAAGCTTAATGGATCCTGAGATACATTTGTATCCAGGAGTAGGAAACCATACCTAAATCACATGCAGGGTTATGATAGGAACGATCAGCTTTAAAATAAGGAATTATTGGAGAACTAACAGATTGTATCTTATTTACCTTCCTGCAAATTCTTGATGAGTCATTCGAGTAGGATATCCAGATCTTGAGATCCTCACAACCTCCAAAACTCCACAACATCGGAGTTGCTTTGAGACAAGATCATCTTCATACTGGCCAGGAAGCTGCTTACCATTTGGTTTTATGCAGCGAATGAAATGAGGCGTAGTTTTCTCCAACTGGTGCATTAGTTTGAAGAGTTGACTCTGCAGACAGGAACAACCACTCAACATTTTGCAAAATACAAAGTATGCCAGAATGCAGATAAAAACAAAAAATGGTTGATGCTGTTGCCAGAAGAATTATTATTTTGCCCAAGCACAAGATACAGTTTTTAGTATGCAGCGATCAATTCTAGAGCACCCAAAGTCAACCAGTAAAAGTGTTCAAAATGCCAGAAATTATAATTGTTATGCAGAACAGTAGAAGCTTATCTACCTTGAACTTTGTGCCAACACTTTGCATTGAGGGTTCCGACCCACCAAATTGGCTGGATGGACTTGCTAATTTCGGTAATTGACAACCACATGATGATAGCAATTGGATGAAATCAGAATGCATTGGATCTCGGTTCTTTTCTAGAAACCCATTTGTATCATACACAACCTGACAAAACTCCAAATATTAGTTTATTCTTTAACCTATTATCAACTTAAAGGTTCAGAAAGAATAATAGTTTCTAAGGATCAGAGTCAAATGTAATTTTAGCTGACAGCTGGAGATGCTACTCAAACAAAATAGTAAAATATGCCAAATACAAGAAAAAGTACCTTCTATCAAAATAAATATCTTAGAGCATTTTCAATTATGAGAAATTACTTGTCTCATTGCTAAGATGCAAATAAATATTAAAATTTGGATTTAGAACAAATGAGTTCCGACATTAAGAGTTTCCTTTTTAAGTTTTTGGCATCAATTCCAACTACTGAGAAAAATTGAAGCTATAAAAGCTCTACAGAGTTTCATCATTGTAACATGATTCTACAAGTGGATCAAATTTGCAACGGGTGCCTGGCCATGATTAGGTGCTGCAATATAATTGTTTCCTATTATCTAATTAACTACTTAATGACAAGGAAATCCTACAAGGACAAAATATAAGCAGGAAGATATACAGCACCACGTTGCATCTTCAGTTATTCCACATTATATGGAACTTTCTTTTTTTCCAGAATTGTTGATAATTAAATTTAAAACATGAAAATCATGAGTGAGAAAAGGGTGGAAAGATGGATGATGCAGAACGACCACCGATGGACATAAAAAAAATATCTACAAAATCATTAATAGTACAAGGGTTGAAGTCTTCGTAAATATCAGATCCCTATTTATAGGCAATTTTTGTAACTTTTATTAACTTTTTCTGCGGTCAGTTGTTGTCATCATGTAAGATTTTTCTTAAGCATATTATGAACTGCTTTACATGTATTCATTTCAAATCTAATACAATGGAACAAGCAAAAACCCTGATTGAACTAAAGCTGCCAATCTGACTTAAAAATTTCAACAGAGCAAAAAATCATAGCTCCTCAAAAGTAAACTATAACTCACCTCTCCAGCATAATGACAAACACCAAAAGCCCTGCCTCTTTCACCTTTAAAGCAAGGATTACCATTCAAATATTGCTTGAGCTTATTGGCAAAGGTTAAATCAGTGGCATTGGGGAAATTTGATTCCTCATCCAATAACGACAATAGCCCCAAAGGTTTCTGCAGAAACCAAAACAATTAAGGAGTGACCACCTTAAGTATAAGGCAAGCATTTTGATATCACACGCCTAGGAGAACTCTAAATATGCATGTGCAGGACATAGACAAGAGAAGCTGTTACAATACCTTCTCAAAGAGATTTAAGCACTCTTGATTATCCTCAAAATCAACTTTAGTCCAATCAATCCCATCCTCTTCATACTCCTGCAATTAATAAATAAAATGGTGAGTTTGACAGTTAAAACAATCAGATTTCATTAACCAAAATTCTTAAGCAGGAAGCGGGGTGAGAAAATACACCCAAAAAGTCAATGAGACTTTATAGTTGAGGAAATAAAAGAATCCAAGTTTTAAAATAGAGAAAAATGGTTGCGATAATTAGTTGGTGTGATCAGAGCAATGCAGACCTAAAATATGACTTTCTACACATTTTCTAAATACAAACATTTTAAAATGCAACTTACAAGTTAGCACAGAAATTTAACTGAATACTTAGATGCTTCAATATTGGAGTTGCAACAATCTACATAGATGTCACATTTGTTTCATGCCTATGACCAGGCAGCATAACTTCATGGAAACAGAGAAGCCAACAATTTTGGTGATGTACACTTCTTGATTCGCTTTTAAAAATCCCTCTTACACAATTTTGCAAGTGTCTAGACAGCAAAAGCATATTCATTTCATTTTTATTAATTAGAGATGACATGTAAACATTCATTCACAGTGAAAAAACACAGAAAATAAGTTTGTGTATGAAATGATAGCATATGGATAGCATTTTGCACCATTGCTTGCAACCACAAAGGCCACTTCCATTATGATCAGCACACCCCAGTGTTGATGTTGCTTCAATATGATATGCTTACCTGCTGCTCAAGTTTAAATAGATGCCGGTTGAAATGTTGCTGCAGCCTCTCATTTGCATAATTTATGCAAAATTGCTCAAAGCTATTATTCTGAAAATGTAAAGAGGTGATCATCAGGGACACAAGTGTAGAGCACTAAAAGTCTCACCAAACAGATAGATAAGATTTATAAACCTTAAATGACTCAAATCCATAAATATCAAGGATACTTATGGATCTCCCAGTAATCATCAGTTCACCCACTTCAAATGACTTGTTTATTTGTACCACAAGCCACTCAAACAGGTCTGCATAGATAAACTTTGACAATGCATCTCTTCTATCAATAGCCTGAAAAGAATACGATAAGGAACCCTTAAAAAACCATGTATCACAGGTGAATATACAATGCTTTTGGGGTAATGCGTGGGTAAATTTGTTTTCAAATGAAGAACTAAACATGCCTGCTGCATTGTCAATTTTTTAGCAATGCTATCCTTTCCAGCTTGGATTTTATGGCTTGATAGAGCCAACATCAGATCCTGGGCACTGCAATTTAATAGCCTGGCAGCACTGTTTACAGCTGCCAAAAGGAAAACAAATGGAATCAATCTTATTTCAGAAAAATCACCATGATATACCAGTGATAGCATGTCATGAATTTAGCATTGCCTCATGCAATGTGCATGTTTGAAGATCCATTATTAATCAAAATCATTGGATAGATCCATTCCACTCATTCAACTGAGTGTTTATATCAGCAGACATTCAAACACATTAAATACTATTTCAGCATGATACTTGAAATGAAATTGCACAGGTGATTATGCTCATCCAAATTGCCATAGGAAATCCAGGACCAAACTCAGTAAACCCCATCTCTTTCCATGAAAATATTCTTCTGTTAGGAAGACACCAACTCTTAAAACAATGAACAGATTCAACTAGGCACTTGCACCTTTTTTATGATGACTCGAGACAAGCTAATCAAGCGAAAAACAATCACTATGTGATTTCCCAATTACATTTATGGTGAAATAAGAGAAAATAAGATGTTGTCAGCTATTGTCAAGTACTAAAAGCTGGCAATTCAATTTACTCAAATTGATATCACTCTTACCTTCATCGGCCAATGCCTCCACATGATTTTCATTGTCAATTACTTGAAATGAAATGTTTCCAAGCCACAATACTGCAGCAAGCATTGCAAATGCCTGCTCTTGATCTTCTTTGTGAATTTGAACAATGTCCAGGGCTTCCTGGGGAGATAAGGAAAATAACACACAAATAGGGAAAGATGGATGCTTATGACCATGAAATAAAATGAAGTGACAGTGGGCCTTCAACCCATAAACAGACAATCATTTGAATTACCACAAGCTTATGAAACTTCATGCCATCATTAACACCGTCGATTACCAAGCACTCACTCTGGTTAAGATACTTGTACTCGCTAGCCATTTTAAGGTTAAGTCTATCTGCAGAAGAAACAAGAAATTACCCCAACTCATGAATCAATTGCATAGTGGAACATAGAAGTAGAGAACACATGATATATGTTTATCTTTTCAAGAAAAAGAGCTGGAACATAGAAGTAGCATGAGAGTTTCTGATTGATAACTACAATAAAGCCTTCCCAAAGTAATCTCAGTCAGCTATATGGATTTATGATTGACCATTAACAAATTTCAGTGTGTTGTGTCTTCTACAATTATAAATCACCAACAAAATTAGCATATAGAGAATGTTCAAGCAATTGGATGATATACCATTTGGTTACAAAAAACATCTTTCCATTTTTGCAGATTTCATTTTCTTTTTAACAGGAAAAGGTGTTCATTTGGCAGAACATGAAGAACTGTTTCCAATTATGAAAAATCAGAAATGCATTATATTTTAAGAAATACAACATAATACGTAAGTACATTGATCAAGCATAAATATCATTTGAAAAAAAAAAACAAATTATTATAATCTGAGGGCACAACAAGGATTTACAGGCTTCAACCACCAATGACAATAAAAGCAATAACAATCTAAGAGAGGAAAAGTACTTTGGTAATAGTGAGTATCGAGAAACTGCACAACCAAGTGGATGACACCAGATGTTTTTTTGGATGCTAATAGGGTCAGGAAAAAAAAAATTGAACTTGGTAGGAGCAAATGTTGTCCAGATGAAAAACAAAGCAAAATTGTATACAAGTTTCAACATAAACATGGAAAAACAAGGATTCACAATTCTTATTTTTTAAGGGAAAGGAGGGGGGGGGTTGCAATATTTTTGGGGAGAGAAAAAAGGCTTTGATTTTTCCAAGACTGAGCGAACCTTCATTTCCCAGTGCAACTAACATTCAGTTGAGATTCTAGAAGACATAAATAGTTATAGATAGACACGTGATGTCAATGCTACTAGTTCAGCCCTTTCTGTTCTGTGAAAGAAAGGAAAATACATGCATCCCATCACATGCAAGGTAGCATAATGCAAAAACAGTACCTCTAAGAGTCGATGGAGCACCAGCACAAAGTTGATAGAAGATATGGTATGATCTTTCACCATTGGCAAGCTGAACTACTCTTGACTGGTCAAATGAGAAAATGTAATGTCAGAAATGGATGGTGATGCTGATTGACATTCCAAGCTAAAACTTCAGAAGCAGGGGTAACTTGCCTTTTCGAGTAGGACTATCAACAATTATCATCGGCGAATGGTTTTTGAATATACATGAGTTCAGGTTAATCAGTACCCAGATATCAAATGGCAGACCAATAATGACAATCTATTCAACTTCAACATACTTACAAGTTTGGATTTTAGCACCGTGAATCTTTCCTGATGCGGTAAAATGAATTTCAATCAACTTTCCCTGCACCAATTGAGAATTACCTATAAACCAAATTACAAGAACAACAGATTTAGGAATCTAACCCAATAAGAAGAAAAAGAATTGGTGACAGCTTACAAATCTACTAGAGTTGTCATTCCTGGATGTTTTTGCATTCCCAAATGCTTCAAGTATACAATTGGTCTGAAGGATTTCATACTCCATACCATCATTGCCACAACCAAGAGCAGCCAAGTACTGCATAGCATACTTCGCTGTCTCAGTTTTCCCAGCTCCACTTTCACCACTGTAGGATAAAAAATAAAAGTGACTCTTCAGAGCAGCAGAAATATCTCAATTGCTCATGAAACATGAAAGAGGCAATTAAAGCTGCATAAAAGAAAATACCACAAGACAACAAGGGAAAATATCATGGAAAAGCTCCAAATTAGACTACATTAATGAAAGAAAAAGGCAACAAACCTTATGATTATGGATTGGTTCTTTTCATCTGCAAAACCTCAGACAGGAAAAAAAAAAGAATGAAGAAATAAGAACTCTCAGAAACAATACTAACTTCAAACTCAAATGGTGAAAGGAAAAAAAACGATTCATCCACCTCTCATCATCTCATTATAAGCAGCATCTGCTATAGCATAAACATGAGGGCTGTCCTTAGCCTTCTGCTTGTAAGAAGTGAGGGTTTCATTTCCATAAATTGGGATGTCTTTAAAAGGATTGACTGCAATCAAAACTGGGCCTGCTTTACTCTGTGGAAGGAAACACAACAGCCAGTCAAAGACAAGCAGAAAGGAAACATAAATTTGGCTTGCAAGGCAATTGCATGACCATCAGGATTATATTCTACTCACATAAATCAAATCCTGAGCATATCTGTGCTTAACATTATGAAGCACAGAAGGTTCATTTAAATAACTAAGCTGTATGAGATCATCTACACCCTCAAGGACATCAGGATTTGCAGGTATGAGCTCTTCTGTAGACACTTTGATAACCTAGCAAAATGAAAAGCATTATTGCATATATAATCCACCAAGGAAGTAACCAGCACGTGTTTAAATAGAATCAGGGATAAAAGGAGCTTATTAACTTACAGTTCCTGATGAAAGTGAAACAGTTGCTTCATCCCCTGAAGTTGACTGTATCTTTCCTATCCCCCATTGCCCATTTGGGAGCCGACACCAGACACGTAGCCTCTGAAAAAAAAATGTTTAAATTAATGTTTCAATTCTCACAAATTTAAAGAAAAAAGCAGAGAGAGAGTTTTCCCACAAAAGTATGCTCTTCTCAAAACAAATCTGGTGCCTTCTGAGAAGCTACTGTAATAATTGACAATAAAATAACAAATCCTTAGTATATAGCCTCCCTAAACACTTCAGCTACAGTGGATCTTCTAATTTAAATTACGTGCCTTCTGGGAAGCTACTGTAATAATTGACAATAAATAACAAATCCTTAGTATCTAGCCTCTCTAAACACTTCAGCTACAGTGGATCTTCTAATTTAAATTTGGCACAGCTTTTGCTTCTGCTTTTAGGTGCTTTTGGCTTAAAAATGCATTAAATTGATGTTTTTTAGTGATTTATGATTTTAATGTGCTAATTTCAAAAATAAAAAAACAAAATTGAAAGAACGCATTTTCATGCATTTTTCAAGCAAAAAGCTATTTTGAAAAGCACCATGCACCACAATCCTAGACACCCATTTATGATAAAAGGTGCCATCCAAGTACACACTACGTGATACCTACGAACTCATCTCAACAACACAACAAAGTTAACTTGTATCTTCTTTCGCACTCTGCCCCCACCCACCATAAACCATTAACAATAACAACTCTGCTCTTTCTTCAAAGTTAGTCTTCCAGTAAGTACAGCAATATAGAACAGGAACTAATGTTCTCTTCGAGCTTAAGTACCCCTGCTGCTACACATGACACCAATGAATTCTCCATGATAAGAAACTTTCTTTAACTCTTAAAATTACTATTTCTGCCGTGTAATTATAACAAAAACCCTAACTAACAAAACATCCATAACAAGAAACATCCAAGCATTCCTCTTCTTGCAGCACAAAATTGCAAGCTAATAATAATATTAAACACCAATAACCAGGTTAATCCAACAAAATAAGAATAAAAACCAAACACATGACACCAATGAATTCCCCATGATAAGAAAACTCTTAAAATTACTATTTCTGCAATGTAATTATAACAAAAACCTTAACTAACAAAACATGCATAACAAGAAACACCCAAGCATTCCTCTTCTTGCAACACGAAATTGCAAGCTAATAATAATATTAAACACCAATAACCAAGTTAATCCAACAAAATAAGAATAAAAACCAAACACATTAATTAAGTTTTTTCATCAGTTACCTTCTTGATAAAATAACCAATGTTATCATCCCACTCTTTCCCCTTTGGCACTGAACCCGTGACTGGTCCCTTCACTTTCTCATTATTCTCTTCTACATACGGATTAGAATCCACACAATTTTGATCTTTCCTCATTTTCTTGCTTCCAAAACTCCCTGATTTGTACCCTAACTCCTTCTCCTTTCTTTTATTATACTCCTTCACTTTAGTAACTCTTGTCTCCACTTTGCTCTCCACTTCTCCATTGGAACCAACTTTAAAGTCTGTAGGCAGTGAGTGGCGTGCTGAAGGAAGGCGTGCCCTAGAAGCAGGCCGTGCTGGCAAAGCAGGCGGCAGGTCCTTTGAATTCTCCAAAGCCTCATCTCGTCGCCGCAGCGAATCTAGCATCTCCTCCAAAGAGCTCCTTGTCACTGCGGCTGGTGATGCTGATAACATCATTTTTATCGCCAACTTTTCTTCCAATGTCAAAACCCTGAAAAAATGACACACCAGTAACTCATAATCTTTAAGAAGAGCGCTCAAAGTGGGACCTCCAAAATTAGATTACAGTCAGGATTTCTCCTAACAACTTGGGATCGATGCTTGCGTTTATGAGGCCCAGAAGGTAAAAGAAGATGACACAAATTGGGTTTTTCTTTTCTGTTTTGTTTTTTCTCTATTGAGTCAAAAATTGAATAGAAAGAAAGAAAGAACTGATTCAACAACAAACTCTAAAATTGTCACCAAAAGCTCAGAAACTTGTAATTCAGTACACAACACTTTCAAAAAAAACAAAACAAAACTGCTTAGATCATCTGCTTAAGATCAACATGGGACCCGCGAACTTAAATTAACAACTAATGACCGGTGATTATGAGGCCCGAAATGCAAAAGAAAAGGGAAGAAACTCAAGATGACACCATCTTTGCAATAAATTATTACATATACAGAAAGTTGCTAATATGGGGTGGTTTTGTGATTAAAACAAATATTCAAGAGGAACAAAAAAAAGAAAACTATAACTCAACAACAAGTCGATAATTGTTACCAAAAGCTGAAAAATTGGGATTTATTAAGGACAGCTTGATAGCTTACAAACCCTAATCTGGATCAAAACTACAAATTTCCAGAAACAATAAAGAAGACAAAAATCTCAAATTCAAAATAAAAACAGCTTCTTGTCTCAAAAACTCAAAATTGATGTTTAGACAAGATAACATTTCAAAAATAATAATAATAATAATAATAATAATAATAATAATAATAATAAAACAAGTATAATTACAATTGGTAACCAGAAACTCGAAATCTTTGTCTCCAACAAACGCCACCTTGTCCACTTCGAAGCTAAAGACCCAAAAAAGAAACCTTAATCTGGACAGAAATTTAAGGCTGAAGGTTTTAAGAGAAGGCGAGATTTACAGGTGGAAACAAGAAAACAAACTTCGTTTAAGGAAAAAAGAGCGTAAGTTACGAGGGAGGTTGAAAGAGTAACAAAATGTGGTTTAAGTTTGTTAAGAAAACAAAAAACAAAAAACAGAGAGAGAAAAACAAACCTTGAGACTAGAGGGAAAGAGGGAAAAAAGGCTGTTTTTTTATAGAAAAAAAAAGAAGGAAAAACAGCAGAACAGAACTTATTACTAGTTTTGATGAGGTTGTTGTTGTGGGTAGTGTCGTTGTTGTTGCTGCTTTAAGGTTTTCTTCGTCTTCTTCTTCTTTTTTTTTATGTAATGTTGTTTGTGGTTGCAGGAATTCAAATTTTGTGCTCGTTAGGTGGGGAGGGTATTTTTATTCGTTTCTTGACAAAAACGGTTTATTAGATCTGATAAAAAAAGATGATGGATAAGGCAAAATGTTAAAACTTTGCTTCATAAAACGCACAGCATTTGGCACCATAATGGTAACTCTTTAAAACAAAAATTAAAAAAAAATAATTTTTTTATGGTTTTGATATTATGATTTCAAAAAATAATTTTTATAAAATTAAAAAATATTATTTTAATAAAAAATACTTTAAAATATAATTATTACCATATTCTCAAACACTCTCAATATTTTATTATTTTTTTTAAGATTAGAGAGGTAGTATAATTCTTTTGAAAAGACATAAATTTATTTTAAAATTGATCAAAAGATTATTTGGAATTAATTATTTATTGTTTAATTATCATATTTAATTGATAAGAAAAGATAAAATTTATTTTATTTTTTTCTTTTATTATACTTATCACCTCCATCCTATTCTTTTAAATATCTCTAAAAATAGAGGTAAATAATTACTTTAAAAAAAAACTAGTTTTAACATTAACTTCTCCTATTTAGTTAATAAATCACAGAAGTTAGCTTTTAATTTATTTTTGTACTATTTTTAGATATTTAATTCTTTTTTAAATTCAATTCTTAAGACTTAAAATAATTATAAACGTAACATTTTATTAAAACATCTTAATTTAATATACTAATTTATTTTATTTCATGTCTTTACTTTTTAAATCAAATATATTTTTATCTTTTTTATCTATTTCTTCTATTGACCAAATATAATGCGACTTAAAAAAGCTAGGAGAGAAAATATGGAAAGTTTACCGGGGATTTTAGGGTTGAATCATCTTTTGGGTTTTTTTTTTTAATTTTAGGTGGAATTTACAGCTTTTATTTGGTTTTAAGAAAGTAAATATTTGAAAATTTGAGTTAATTACCGTTATAGGATTTGCTGTGTTGTTTGGGTGGATGACATTACCCCACTGAGATTCTACTGCTTATGTGGGACTTTGTTTATTGCACTAGAAATGGAATTATATGTAATGTTGTTATCTACGACAAAAAAAGAATCTATCAATCAATCATGGATGGCCGTAATTGTTAAGATAATTCAAGCAAGTCTGTTTAAAAGTATAATTGAGTTGTTTTTTAAAATAAATTTTATTTAAAAATATATTAAAATTATATTTTTTAAAAAAATATTATTTTTAAAATTAATGTATTAAAATGATATAAAAATACTAAAAAAATATTAATTTAAAATAAAAAAATTTAAATTAATTAAAATATTTTTAAATACAAAAATAAATAGAAAAACTCTAATTCTGATCTTGAATAATTGAACTGATGGCATCCTCTTCTTCGTTATAAATTTATTTTCTTTTATTGAATACAAAATAGCTGGAGTATTTTTTTTTTTCTATGATAATGTATTTTTAAACTAGTTTATATGTTAATCAAATGATATTAAAGATGCACCGCTCATGACAATCTATTGCATTAAGATGAATTTAATAATTAAAAAAAAAAATACTAACGATGAAGATTAAATTCAAAAAATTAATGAATTAAGAAAAAAAAATTAACCATGAAGACAACCCTTTGAAATTAATAAGAGTAGTGATTAATTAAACCTTGTCGATGCCCAAAAAAATCTAGAAAAAAATAATTAAAACGCTGATAAAATTATTGATAGAAAGGCAATTTTATTGGCATTTCTATAGGTAATTTTATTGGAATTTCCATATGTTCAAGGCTTTCCAGCGAATTTGGCAAAGAAAGATTCTAACGGGAAATAGGCAGGAAAATCTTATTTTTTGGTGCATTACTCCAGTGGTATTTTTAGCTACCAACCAAAAAAAACCCGACGAGATACTTTCCAATAACATGTTTTTGTCAACAATTAAAAATACTAATGAAATCTAGCTTAAATACTAACAAAATATTTATCCAGTATTGTCCAATATTTTGGTAGTGTTACTTCTTTAACCTATGGAGAATAAGTTAAATAAAATGATGATAATCATCATTATTATCATTAGAATAAGGTGAAAGCATAGTTTGTTTTTGCATTTAAATGGATTTTAAAAATATATTTGGCTTGAAGAGATATTAAATTGATTTTTTTTTTAATGTTTTATAATTATTTTGATGTGTTGACATAAAAAATAGAAAATAATTTGAAAAAATATATATATTAATATATTTTAAAGTAAAAAAAACATCATGTATCATAATATCAAACACATATTAAAATAAAACTAGGATTAAAATGGTTGTTAGTAGATTTTTATTCTTTTTCATTCCAGAAGGAAGAAGCTTCGAATAGCTTCCACTCAATAACAAGGTATAAAATATACCAAAATGGCTAGATAAATCACTGTATAGTAATTTATAATATTTTATTTTAATTCCATTCTTAAATATATTTTTCAATTATAGCTTTCTATGTGAAAATTAATAACCAATTTGTTAAAATTTATTAAAAATAGAAAACATTCAGCAAAAGAAGACGAAGGTGTAGAATAAAAAAAAATCTTATAACCAATCTCAAATTCGCTGGCAAAATTTTTTATTTAGTCCACTAAATTTTTTTTTTTTTCTTTTCAATTTTAATTTAAAAGTTTATTTTTTTAACATTTTAGTCTTTCAGTTTCAAAAAAAGAAAGAGAAAATCTTTTAAAATTAATAATAAATATAAAAAAAAAACATTATCAATTTAGTCATTTTCTAGTGTCATAAAATATTCATATTATTATCAATAATTTTTATTAAAATGTTTATGAACTTTCATTATGCCTAACAAAGTAGATCAGGGTAGAGAGATTTCCTAGTTAGATTTTTTTATATATATAAATTGTGTATTAATTCCCATATTTGGTAAACCAGCCTAATCTTAGCAATAAATAGATAATTTTCATAGCTAACACATAGGTAATTGATGATTAGTCGATGGCTAAGTCCTTCTATCATAATGGGTCACGATTCATTAAATAACGGAGCGCTTAGACGGATATAATTTGTATAAATAAGGTAGTTCAATTTTAAACCATCTACTTTCCCTTGTTTAGCATTCATAGTATTATAAGATTAATTATGGCAAATCAAGACTACGTCCCTTCTAAATTGAATAAGCAAAATCAATGCATTCATGTGGTTTATTTCACAACTTTCTTTCAAATTCAAAATCAAAATAATAATATAAAAAAACATATAAATTGGTTTTGACCTGAGCCAGGACCTCAAGAATCAAAATATTTGAAAATGTGTTAACAGTTGTTTTTTAAAGTATTTTTTTTAATATATTAAAAAAATATTTTTTATTAAAAAAATTATTTTTAACATCATTGTATCAAAATAATATGAAAATACAAAAAAATAAATTAATTTAAAGTAAAAAAATTAATTTTTTAAAAAATATTTTTAAAATTCAAAAACAAATAAGATCTAATTAATCTTCATAAATAAAAATCAAGTAAAGTTCTTCTTGGCATAATTTTTTCAAATTATTTTTCATCTTTTAACTAAAAAATTACAAAAACTCATGTTATAAATCACTTTTAACTTAAATAAATAAATAAATAAAAACTTTTAAACTTGGGTCAAATTTTCACTTTTTTATGAAATAATTCTGAATAGCTAAAACCGTGGCGTGGGGTGGTTATAATCAAATGTTCCTTTAGAGGAAAAAAATAATAATAATGACAGGAGTTCAACAAACTACATTGAAACTAATTGAAATATATATATATATATATGATATCAGAACCAAAAACGGCAGACTGAATAAAGTTTCTGCACGCCAGGAACCAGTCGCTTGGAAGCTAAGCACTTAGACCAGTGAATTAAAATGATCCATTGCCGGAAATGGCATGGTAGTGAATAAGCTCTCGAAAGAGGGCACTTTCATTTTTTCCGGCATATAAAATAATATGAATAATTGATGAGTTTTAATGGCTGTATGCAGTGCAACGTGCCGGAAAGGATAGGGAATGTCTTTTTGTCTTTGGACCATTTTTAGTCGATTTGATTAAAAAGCTAAGATAATCTTTTAAAAATTTAAATCATGTGCATGATTGTGGGTCGAGTTAAGATAAGGTATTGTGAGTCAATGTTTGTTGGATTGTGACCTTCCATGTTGAGGACGGAAGCTTGAATAACTTGGAAAACAGGTGACACTAGGGCCAGTGCTTCCGGGACGGATGAAAAGCTAATTATTATATTAAAAAAAAAATATAAGTGTCATTTTTTTTCATGTGATAAGATATTTAAAATAATAATAATAAAAACTTAATTAGTGTATCAGATCAAATTAATCAATTATTATATATGTTAACAAGTAAAAAAAAAATGTTGATGTGACTTGTTCAACCTACTAAATTAAAAGCGAACAAATTATATTGTTCAAATGGTGATTTGATTAAAATCATGTTATTGTTATTTTAAACTAAACTTAATCCCAACTTAAATGTACATTACAATAAAAAATGATCAAATCGTAAATAAAGTTAGAAAGTGAAATGAAAAGACAATGATATAGTGTATTAATCAGGATTAATATGTAAAATCTATTAGAGAATAATATAAATTATATATTAGGACCTCATTTAAGAGCTTAAGCTATTAGGTTAAATTGGTTCTTTGATATGGTATCATAGTCTTGATGACCAAACGGCCACAAGTTCAAATCTCACCATCCTCATTTATTTGATAAAAATCAAGCACAAGATAGTGTGAGTCTGTGCAAATTTCAAGCTTAAAAAGGGTTTTTACTTGAGATGATGTATTAGGAAATAATATAAATTATATCTTGAGAATTCACTTAAAAGTTTAAGTTATTAGATGTAGTTGGTTCTTTGATAAAATCTATGACTTGAGTAATGATCATTATGAAAATGAGCTAACTTGGTTGAACAATTTGTGTCTTTCTTTTTCTTCCTTTATTCTATTCCTGGTTGGGTCTTAATTGATTATTAATTGTCCTCGAGCTACATTACATCCATAACCAAATTCTTCAGTTGTAAAGAATTATAAATGAAATTTAAGAAATAAAAAATATTGAAGGATAAGACTGGAAAAAAAAATATAAGCATGAAGAAAGGAATAAAAACCAAGAAAATTCAGGTGAATATCTTAAATTTAGGTTAATTTTCTAAACCCACAACCTGTGAAATGCTAGACTCGAGTTCAACAAAGAAACTCAATTCTCAATCAATTTAATGTTGAAGGATGAAATAAAAAAAAATCCAATATAAAAAATTTGTCAAAGTAAAACAAATAACAATAAATAAAAAAAAGATCCGTAGACCACGCACGACATCCAAAAATGGAGGGGCCACCAAGACGATATGAATGTTGCCTCGTAAAATACCATCTGACCACTAGTCTGTCTCTACACGCGTCATCCTAATGGTACGGCTTCAACCCATATTTTGACGCATGCAATGCATACATGAGTTGTTTTTTTAATAATATTTATATTTATTCAATTACAAAGTACTCTCATTCAACTTAATAATAACAAAAAAAAAAAACTAAAATGAAAAGACAAAAAAGCTCATGAATATTATTATTTTTTTATTTTAAGGGCAATCTAGTTATTTTAACGTGTTTCAAAAATAAAAATCTAAACAATTTAGTTTAATATTTTTTGCTTTTAAAACTAAATTATTAATTTTACGGTGCAAAAATATGAAAATAACCTATTATTCCCAATAGTGAAGCCAAATGTTTTTGGCAAGTTAACGGGCAAATTTGTTATTTTATTACTTCAGTCCATAACGTAAAATAAAAGAGTTTAGAACTACAGTATTTGTCACTACTAAAAACAGCTGTTTTAGTTTTTTTCTCAATGGATGCCCCTCAATTTGACACCTGTTTTGGTATTAGTGGCTAGCTACCTCCTGTCCAAAAAAAATATTAGTGGCTACTAAAATGTTTCTAGAGGCGAATTTATGTTCTCCAGTCTGTGACAACAAAAACAAAGAAAAAATGAGAGAAGGTGGTGGATGAGATAGTTACAGGCCAATGTAGAGGTCAAGATTTGCTTAGACCTCTCGACTATTTGTTTCCATGTAATATTTTTAATTTGTCCCGCTATTCCACTACTATATTTTAGTTTTCTTTTTTCCTTTTTAAAGGACTAAAGTGACATCCTCTTTTGTAAAAATAAAATAAAATAAAGGGACATCATAAGAGAGTCAATTCCATATATATATATATATATATATGGTTCAATTCCTTGTAGCTTTGGATGACCTTGGATGATTCATATTTTCTGAAAGACACTACATGAAATTGATTTCTTTATTAAGGTTTTGTTTCGGTTATAATTATAATTACAATTAAACTTATACCACTCTTCGCTAAGAATAAACTATTAATTAACTCTTGATTTAATTATATACAAGAAGTTCTTTTCAAGCTTGTTTGAGAAGGTGATGCAAACCACGTTCCCTTAAATTTTAAATATTTTTTATTAAAAATTATATATTTTTTATGTTTTTCAGATTGTATTGACATGCTGGTATCAAAAATAATTTTTTAAAAAATAAAAAAAAATTCTTTTGATGCATTTCTAAACGAAAAACAGTTTGAACCACAACTGCTACCACAATCTCTAACAAGCCTTTATGTTGAATGGAAAATCAACATGAAGTTTTTTTCAATCGAAAACACTCAAAATGATGTTTTTTTTTATGATTTTTTATATTATTATATTAAAATCATAAACAAATATTTAAAAAACACCAATCTAATACTTTTTCAGGTGAAAAGTAGGTTCAACTCCAAAAACAAACACTCCTTTAAGTTTCTAGTCAATCAGTGTGCGAGTAATTTGGATTATCTTAAATTGGAGGGTATTTTTGCCTATTAGCAAGGTTTTTGTTTTTTTAAAAAAAAAGTTTTAAAATAACACAATTTGAAAAAAAATTGATGAAATAACATAACTTTTACATGTGTACAGGTGAAAAACATGACATTCAAACTTGTGATTATTTATAAATGCAATATTTCAAAGAAAAAAAATTATGAAATGAGTTGCACAAATTATGAAGAGGGTAGAGAAGAGATCATTGAGAAATAAAGAAATAAAGGAAAAGACTCTAAAAGCATTCCAAAGCTTCAATTGTGATACCACTAGTACCATAAAAAAAATATCGATAAAATGAATCCAACAATATCAAAAAAGATCATCAACAATAATTGGAGTGAGCTATATTTGCCACCCAAAGAAGGCAGTTGACTTTGGTATAAAGTACAATCCACTCCAATCACCGTTGATGACCTTTTCTGGTACCATTATATTTGTTTTATCAAAATCTTTTTGCTGATATTGGCGGTGTTGTAATTGGAGCTTCGATGTGCAATCATGGTCCCTTCTCTACTTTTTTTTTCTTTATTTCTCTTCACAAATTCCAATGAGAAGGGATGGGGAAGAGAAAAAGGGAAAAAGGCTCTCGAGGTATACCAAAATTTTTATTACGATATCATCAGTAACATAAAAAAATTTTGATGAGATAAATCCAACAACAATAAAAAAAATCAACAGTGAACCACACTTGCTACTAAAGGTAAATGAGTCACCCGCCATCTCTGAGCAGTAAATATAACTCAATTCAATCAACGTTAATGATTTTTCTTGGTGTCATTGAATTCATCTTGTCAAGATTTTTCTGATATACCAATAGTGTTGTAATCAAAATTTCTATGTATTCTAAAGTTTTTAGTTTTTAAAATTTTCTCTTTTCTTTTTTTCTTATTGTAATTTATGTAATCAATTTCACAAATTCTTTAAAATGTTGCATTTATAAAAATGTTAAATTTAAATATCATGTTTTTCAATCTTAACATTTGCTAATTATTTTTCAAGTTGTGTTATTTCGCAAATTAAAAAAAAAAGTGCTAATTTTAAAAAAAATAATCTAAATTGGACAACGAGGGACCCTGGATTTTATAATTTGTTCGAAAGTGGAGGGAGATTAATGATAACGGTAGCATGGCCCCCGATAATTAAGGGCAAAAGGCAACGGCCATAACAGACAATGTGATGGAGAAGTCAACAACAAAAGCTAGCAACAAACTTGAACAGGCAAAGCCCACCTAATCCTCGGCAATGTTGGAATTTATTAGTTGTTTCTTTTCTATCTAATAGTTGATTTAGATTGAGGTACATGTTGTTATTTAAACTTTTTTTGATTGAAAATATATATAAAAATATTTTATTTTATTTTTTAAAATTTATTTTTGATATATAATGTATCAAAACAATCCAAAAATAATTAATTTAAAATAAAAAAAATATTTAAATTTTAATAAAAAAACAAATTACACTACATCCGTAAAATAATATTAATCCCCTTAAACCTTTTCCTTCCTTCCTTTTTTTTTTCAAAGCTATTTTACATTGTGACTACACTTGGTTTTCCCATGGATTTTATAGCATTAGTGTTTATTTTTTATTTGTTTTCAAATTAATATATTTTTTAATATTTTTATATCATTTTTGATATATTGATGTCAGAAATAATTTTTTTAATTTTTTAAAATAAAAATTATTATTTTAATACAAGTTGAAATTGAGTTCATAACCAAGCTTTTTCTTAGAAAATTTAATGGATTTGTTTTTTAAGAATCATGCTTAATATGGGTTTTTGTGTGTTATATATATAATTACAATAAGTTTATATACCATTCCGAGTAATACTATACAAATACAATTTCTATACAAAGATTTCATACAAAAACATGTATTAATTACTTTTTATTTTAACAAGAAGCTGATCATTTATGACATTCGTTGATACATCAATTTCTATCAGAACTAGGTATGGATACTTTATTTGCAAGTCAATTTTCTTACCATTCCTCTCTACATTACTTCTCTCTTGAGCAATCTCTTAAAATGACATCAGGTAATTTACTAAAGATTAAGTGTATATAAAAGGTATAAAACTTTTAGTTAATTTCAAATAATTTCTTAGACCATTTATTTACTCTAAATTTAAGGATTAATAAAAAATAAAAGAGCCACGCACACATATATATTAGGAATAATGGGATTCAAGTGAATGAACTTACATGATTTTTGTAATAGAATGTGTGGTGTTTGATTTAGTTAAAATAAGTATTAAACTTCTTAATTTTGTATAATAAAATATGTAAATGGATGTATGTTAGTCAAATAATATTTAAGAGTAATAAGATGTCATATATATAGATTGCTTCTAAAAGGATTAAAAACTTAACGTTTGGAACGTGGTTTTCCTTAAAAATTCAATTTTTTAACTAAAAATTAATTTTTTTTATGTGTTTTTAATAATTTTAATATGTGCTGATTCTCAAAAATAATTTTTTTAAATAAAAAAAATCATTTTAATGCATTTCAGTATGAAAAAATACTTTAAAAAATAACAACAACTATGCTTTTAAACAAGCTTTTTAAAATACTAGAATAACATGAATCCTAAATATTATCTTAAATTCCAGTTATGTTCATTTCTTTACTTTAATGAATATATTATTATTTAACTGATACAAATCGAAGTTAGATACTTAATTTATTATGCAAAATTAAAAAAATCAGACACCATTTAAATAAAATTAAAAATCAACACTTAATTATTGTGAAAATCATACAAATTTAAGTGCTAAAAATCGCTGTATATCTCATTTATATTATTAAGAGAAATAGTATTTAAAAAGAAGAAACAGCAAGAACAAGTTTCAGAGAAAATATAAGTCATCGGATCAATAAAACTTGTTCCTTGTAATTATTAACATCACTCGTTATCATGTCATTAGTTTTACATGACATGTAAGGGCAACTAAGCTAGTCCGAGGGCAATATGCTATCATGTCACTAGCCCTTCACAAGTCCCATGATGTCGTAATTTCATAGGTGATTTTATGACTTCCCACTTTGTTGGAATCCTCGGAGAAGCCTACCCTTCCCCTCCAAACAGACAATTTTCTCTAAGAATTCAATTTATTTGCATAATGTGGAACTTTTATCGTGAATATGAGTAGCAAGATTCTACTCAGTTTACAGCATGATCGATTTGGAAGATTCGGAAATAATTAAGGTTGTTATATTGTGCCAGCCAATAAGCCTATATATATATATATCAACATTAATTTTACAGATGATCACGGGCATTCAAGATTTCCACTAAAAATTAAATGCTTTCATTGAAGATACATATATTCATTAATTAATCTTAGTGTTTGCCACTTTTGATATTTAAATTAAGAACTAACTCCTGTTGATATTTCTTTCTTGCTTTTAAGTTGTGTTTGTGTGTGAGGGTAGCGGTTGATTTTTAAAGTATTTTTTATTTGAAAATATATCAAAATAATATATATATATTTTTTTATTTTTTAAAAATTATTTTTAATATCAGCAAAGTAATAATAAAACATAAAAATTAAATTTTTTTAATAAATTCTCAAATTTTAGCCATCCCTTCGTTCTAGAATACAATACTGAACAAGAGCTTAGTTGATAGATTGAACATTTATCCATACATACGAGAAGCTAGTTTTTGTTTCATCTCTTCCTTTGTGGAAAAAGAAATGAAAAAAAATTCTAATGCACCTCATGCAAAACTTAAAATATCTCTAATTACTCAATTAATTATCAAGAAATTCCAAAATTTGAATACATATGCCATGTAAAATATTTTTTACTTGAAATTAAACAATAAAGATTTTTTTTTAGATTATTTATTTATTTATTTATACTAGTACATCAAAACTATATAAAAAACATTAATCTAATATTTTTTAAAACCAAATACATTTTTAAAATGCAGTTACAAATGCAAGTATAAACAGTGATACAATCCTTGCTAGGATTTTGGCAAGATTCTCGCTGGTCAACCTGGATTTTGGCAAAATCCATGATAGTTTTTGTACGTGGCTGTGCTGCATTTAACCTCTGGGTTAGCAATTTCTAAGTTCTAAAAGAGAAAGTGATATGTTTCATAAAAATGTTCCCCGTTTGTTTCCCGGGGCATGCAATTCACCTAAAAGTCTGTCTGAAATTTAATATGAACCCACTTCACCTAAAACAACACATCAAATAATTATTTTCCCCCTTTTATCATGAATCCAATAATAACTGCATGTTCACCATCTATTAAAAGTCTCTTGTCTTATTTATTTGATTTGAACGCTCATCATTCATGTCCTTTATGGCCGCACAGTTCTATTCTAAATAAAGCTGTGTTTTGCATTTAGGAGAGCTAGGTTTAGATCAAGCATCTAAGCATAGTAGATAAATACTTAATATCTAATCGATTAACAAAAAGTAATCCAACTCACGTTTCTTAATGATTGTTGCTTGGGGTTAAAGACAGCCAGTTATTATTATTTTTTGGGTTCACATAAGAATAGAAATAAATTTTCTTTTTACTCGTCCAATCTCAAGGTTGATGATCAATGAAATAAACCCTAAAATATATCAAGTTATACTCTTAATAATCCATTCTTACACACACACATATATATAGGGTTTTTTTTTTATATATATGTACCATGAGGAACTTGAGCTCACATGCATCTTTTAAGTGTATGTTAGATAGATTTCAAATATATATGTTTTTAGCAGATTCAAAGTGACTGCGATTGAAATGAGACTCATAAAGTCATTTTGTGGCTCACAAGAATAGATGAAGGGGCTTGGAATATATATAGTTTCATAAGTTAAATCCCATTTTTCAACCAGTAATTAAGCTACCTTTATGGGTTTATATATATAGTTCAATCTTGCGTTGTTTGTTTGTCTCTGCTACTTATTTTCAAGAACCATTAACATCAGCACAAGATTCTTAGAGCGACTCGAGGCAATCCTACCAAGAAGATGGTAGGATTGCATGTAAAACGACTGAGTTGAGCTTCACCACCAGCTTATCAATGAAGGATAGGTAGCTGTGTGCTTGTTGATGAGGTTGGAATGTAAGCCATGGAAGTGTGATGGCTTTGACACAAGGGCCCTGAAAGAGAGCAGCAGTTGAGCGATCGCATGTGTAAAAGCCACAAGATGCCTCTTCTTTTTGTGGCATGTGCCAAGACACCTTTTTTAATGATTGAGCATCATTGTTACGATGAAGATGAAATGTTGCTGTCAATTTTAACAGAATGTGTCTTAAAATAGGCAGTGTGATCTACAAAAGTCCAAAAGTTGTTGCCAAATTTTACTAGATAAGCAGCTTCTTGCTTCCCACAAATCACAGTCCTTTGATTGAGTAGTTACCAAGTCAATGGATCTTCTGTTCTACTACTAGCTCCTTGCTGCTCCTCTCTCAAAGTCACGAGATCTGATCCAAACTTTTTTTTTTTTTAAAAGATAGTTTGAATCACTGGTATACATGTCGGATCAACGAATCATTGAAATAATCCATTGAATAATCGGATTCAAATCGAGTCTTGTAACTATGTTTTTTCTTGAGTTTATATTTTCATTTTTATTTTTGTTAAAAGCATGTCTCCAAATCCCTTGTTTTTGCTGTTTATTTAGGGTTTACATTGTATCTGTATATGAAAGGTGGGCATTTGTATAGTTGTATCCCACCAACAATGTTTTTGTACAAGCTAGACATGAAATCTATTATTGAGAAAACATGTATAAAGTTCTTATTATTTTATATTTAAAAATACTTGTATCATATATTTATAACATCCAACACAATCGCACTTATCACTTATATAAATTAGAGTTTTTTAGCAAACAATGAAATGCAAACGCACATATATGCAAATGTGGATAACATGCATCAACTTCTAATAAATTAATAATACTATTTTAACTTATTAGAAATTAAATAGTCAGTCGATTTAAGATTGTTTCTATTCGAGTATCACAAAAAATAAAAGAAAAATTAATTTGATATAACCCTATTAAAAATTTGACTTATAATCTTGTTGATCCAGGTTAAATCTGATTAAAAACCAGTTGATTTTTAATATTATTTTAAATTTTTTATAATTTTATTTTAGTAAATCTAGGCTAATCCACTTTATGCAGGCCAAGCCCTGAGTCAAACTTGCTTGTAGCATGATTTTTTTGAAAGCATGGCGGGACGTGCATGAATGGTATCCATAAGAAACAGGGAATAGCTGGCCCAAACTGTTTTGTTATTGAGTCGGGCCATTTTCACTCTAAAAGCCCATTGGTCATTCACTTATAAATGCTAGGGTTTTGTTTTTAACCATCCTAGCAGTCTCTCCGTCTCTCAGCTCCCTCAACACTTCTTCAACCATGGCGAAAAACAGAAACAAGAAGAAGGAGAAGAACGGTGCCGTTTCAATGGACGTCGCAGAGCCCACTGTTTCAGATCTTCCTCAAGGTACCTCTACCAATCATTTTTTTTTTAATTTTTTTTGTTATAGCTCCTGTTTTGTTTACAAGAAAGAATAATAATAAGCCAAGAAAATGAAGCTTGAAAAATTGTACGTGCAGCGATGGACACGTCAGAGTCTGGAGCTCAAAAATCAGCTCCTGTTACTTCTGTTAGGTCAGTGCTAATGAGCTTGTGGTTTCTCTTGATTGCTTATAATAATTAATTATGACTTGAACTTAGCTAGCTTGCAGTTTATAGTCCACATAGCATATATCAAATTGTAATAATTGTTTTGTAGAAACTGCTTTTGATGTTATAATTCTGCAATCAACTATATAAAAAGAGAGGATATGGGCATTTTTGCAATGAAATTTCATAACTTTTCGTATTTTGGAGTTGTGCTTTACATAGCATATATCAAATTGTAATAATTGTTTTGTAGAAACTGCTTTTGCTGTTATAATTCTGCAATTAACTATACAAAAAAGAGGAAATGGACATTTTTGTAATGAAATTTCATAACTTTTCGTATTTTGGGGTTGGGGATGTGATTTACAGTTTGTTTTAGGATTAAACATGTCTTTTAGAGGTTGCTCTTATGGTTTGCATATACGCTACTTGTGTTTATTATCATGGGAATAGGCATCTGTTAGATATGTCAAATGGAAACTATATCAAACTAGTTAGGAAACTGTTAGATATTAACATTGAAGGGCTCTAGTACTTGGGTTTTTGTTATGTCATGTGCTGCCAAACTTAAGTTTCACCTCCAAGGAGACGGAAACCTCTTCTGATTTTGATCCTTTGGTTTTTGTTTCCAGCCCTTTGCATCCTGCTTAATTTCCCCTTCTTTTTCTACTCTCCCCATCTTGATCATGAGCTTCTGTTGAAACAGAAAGACAAAGGGAAGACCGATGAAGAGATCAAAGAATGTTCGGAAGATGAAAGCAATAGCTAAAGCTATATCTAAAAATGAGATAACTGCTGAGAAAGGTTTGAAGAAAGATGGTAAAACAACAAGAACTCAATCAGCAAAAAAGTTGTACGAGTGAACACTGAAGGAAGCCAATTTCTTTAACCTTAGATGTCTTTCCATCTCCATGTTAATCTTATTATTTTCCTTTGCTGTGTTGTTTGTGATTTAATTATTTTTCCTCTCTACGAGTTTCTAGAGTCAGTTAAATTCATACAAATCCGAATGGTCGAATACTGATTAACTTGATATTTAATGAGTATTTAGACCTCTAATTGGAAATCCAATAGGATTCTTAAGCTCATTCAAGAGAGTGAGGGATGAGTTCCCGAGACAGGACTTCGATTTTGTTTTGAGCTACAACCAGCCTAGAATGACAGGGACTGAAATGCACAATATTTAAGATATCTTCTCTTTTTGTTCAATGACAAGGAACTGGGGCTCACAGGGAAGAAGATTCTTCCTCGCTTGTGGGGCTATCTATGAGCCATCATCACGTTGAACTTCATGCTGTCTGGCTGTGGAATCTGCGTTTTGAGTTTGAAACATGTGTGAATGTCTGGTTGTCTTTCGGAGGAGGCCTCGGAGAATTCTGATGAAACAGAGATTAATTAATATTTCAGTCTGAGTGCTAGATCAATATGAGTGTGGTAAAATACTGCACTTGAGGTCTTGGTCCAACTGTTGAAGAGACTTGTTTTCTTTCTCTGTATCCTGGGTTCAAACCTTATCGCGCACGCTTGTCATCCCCGCGGTGCCTTACATGCCCACTGGGTTTGCAGGATGTTCAATGAGCCGTGAGATTAGTCGTGATTTGTGCAAGTTGGCCCGGACACCCATGTAAAAAAAAAAAAAAAAAACTCATTCCTATACAGTGATCCTAATTGATCTACCTGGCGAATCGATTGAAAGATGCAAAATACTTCCCAAAAGAAGGAAAGCAATGTTTCTGAAAAATGTTGCTGCATCGCATTTTTTATACTCGTTTCAAGGATAGATAAAAAAAAAAGGTTTTTTAATCTTATAATAAGAATTTGATAAATAGGGCAAAAAGGTCCTACCGGGAGTCGAACCCAGGTCGCTGGATTCAAAGTCCAGAGTGCTAACCACTACACCATAGAACCAGGATGATGAGGGGGCTGAATTAATTAGATATATATATAGATGATATGTGCCATCAGCAAATCTCTCTATTGGTTGTCAGAAGATGGCATCTATAAAAGGCAAGAATGACAGAACAGCTAATGCAGGACTTTTGAATCCGTGTACATAAAACATGATTTTTTTATTATTTATTTATTTATTGTGTGTGCACCATGTTACTTTTTATAATTTTTAGTTATGAGTTTATTACATTGAAATTTAGAATTAACTTGTGTTATATTTTACAAAAGTACGGTATCACAAACTCACACCAATGAGAGTTTGGTTTTACGTTCATATTTGAGATTTTTTTTGCTTTATTTTTTTATGAATTTAAAAATGCTTAATCAATAATCCAGGAACTTTATTGGTTTAATAATGTTTTCATCAAAACGCAGCCGTATAATAAAAGCGGTAAACCAAATAACCGTTAAATTAAAACGTCATTAACTTAGCCGCCACAAATTCATCCAAGAGACCAGAAATATCTCCCGCTCCCAAAATTTTCCTTTCATTTTCTCTCGCACTTTCTCGGCGACCAAACATCATTGAATAGCTTCAATACTCCCCTTTCTCACCTTCACAGTAATGAGCATGCTTATAAACTACTGTGCTACTTACTGTTGTGTCAACCAGGGACGCAATAATGGTGAGTTCAAATTGGGTCATTTTATTATCTGCTGGCTTTACAAAATATTTAATTTATTTCTGTAATTAGCAGGGAAACATAAGGCCCCAATCAGAATGAGTAGCAAATCCTCTAAAACGGAAGAAGATTTTGTTTCTTTATCGAAGAAGGATAGGAATTGCAGCCTTAGAATTAACACTATTATTAGTTCCATAGCAGGTAAGTAATTATGATTTTTTTTTCTTTTTTAAATCCTCAACCTGATTTAATTATTCAATAAGATTTTTTTTTCACCTTAATTGTGTATGTAGAGCATGTGGATTTAATCGAATTTCTTAATATTGGGACTTTTGAAGAATTTAGTTGGTCATATTCTTTTTTTTTTGGCTTGTGTGAATTGATCCAGAGGTTCACAATTGTTTGCATGCTTGTATTCGCGATGATAATTTTTTTTTTTTCTTATTTGTGCTCTGTGTCTCAAATTTGGTTGCGATAGACATGGCAAAGGCTGTAACTCTGGATAAAGTACTGGTTGTGTATGTAGAGCATGTGGATTTAATCGAATTTCTTAATATTGAGACTTTTGAAGAATTTAGTTGGTCGTATTCTGTTTTTTTTTTTTTTTTGGCTTGTGTGAATTGATCCAGAGGTTCACAATTGTTTGTATGCTTGTATTCGCGATGATAATTTTTTTTTCCTTATTTGTGCTTTCTCAGTCTCAAATTTGGTTGCGATAGACATGGCAAAGGCTGTAACTCTGGATAAAGTACTGGTTGTGTATGTAGAGCATGTGGATTTAATCGAATTTCTTAATATTGAGACTTTTGAAGAATTTAGTTGGTCCTATTCTGTTTTTGTTTTTTTAGGCTTGTGTGAATTGATCCAGAGGTTCACAATTGTTTGTATGCTTGTATTCGCAATGATAATTTTTTTTTTCTTATTTGTGCTTTCTCAGTCTCAAATTTGGTTGCGATAGACATGGCAAAGGCTGTAACTCTGGATAAAGTACTGGTAAGAATCCATGCTGTCTGCGTGCTTGAACTGGCCACATGAGAAAGAGCCAAAGAGAAGCTTTTGATTCATATTTTGTTCAAACCATTAGTTCCTTGCTCCCTTTAATTCTTCACTTCTCTCAATAAGCATACCTATACTTACATTTTTTTTTACCTATTTCTATTTTGAAGTTTTCATATTCGGTGTCCGTGTATTGCAATTGGTTGTGTTATTTTTGGAGTATTTTACTGATATATCGCTTGTGTAAGCTAAAGGGTTCAATTTGCTTTTCCTTTTGAGTTAGGAGGAGGCTGCTTCTGTTTATACTTTGGCTGATGGAAGCATTGGGGACTGGTTTGGAGGTTTCTTATATTCATCTGGGCAACAAGCTAATGAAGCTGTTCAAGACCAGTTATCAGCACTCAGTTTTACTAGGTTTGTTTCTACACTTTTACCTTCAATTTGCTATCATATTTCTGAAAATTTATTACTGCTTTTTTTGTTTCACTGCTTATTCTGCTTTACAGTTTGGCAGTGATTTTTGGAGCAGGGCTTGTAACCAGCCTTTCTCCTTGTACATTAAGTGTTTTACCGTTGACCCTTGGTTACATTGGTAAGTATTTGTTGGATGTAGATTTGGCAGCGAGTGGATTTATACTACTATTTTGTAATATTCCTTCACTCTTTTGCATCTCTTATGAGCTCTGATACTTGATTTCGGCCTTGTTTGGATCATGCAGGAGCATTTGGCTCTGGAAAGAGCAGGGCAGAGGTTATGACTTGTTAAACGGCTTATCTGCATTTTATGTTTCCCCTACTTTCTTATTTCACACATTGAGCTCAAATTGCAAATATTGAAATAAGTACATAATTAAAGAATGAAATGGAAAGATTTTAAAATATTTGGAGTAGAAAAAGAAGTCAAAGATCTTGTTGGCATTTTTTACCACCAAGACTATACAAATCATGTTATGGCAGGATATGGTCCTTCTCTCGGAGCACTGAAAATTTGCAATGCAAATGCCCCTTTCTCTGTCTCACTTTCTTGCACACACCAGACACACAGATGGTCAAATATGCACTCACACATATTTCGTGCTCAAAGCCTCAAACATGTTTGATTGTGTTTCTGGTTAGATTGTTGGGGATTCTGTTGCATTTGCTTTGGGATTGGCAACTACACTAGCTCTTCTAGGCATAGCAGCCTCGTTTGCTGGAAAGACATATGGGCAGATAGGACAAGGATTGCCCTTGGCTGCTTCTGGTCTGGCTGTTATTATGGGTCTAAATCTTCTTGAGGTGATGATATTTTTTTATTGATGTTCGATTTATGTGCACCACAAGTTTTAGGGTTTTTACTTGATGATGGATTTTTCAGTGTTACAGAGATGGCTTTTGAATGGTTCAGTTACAGATAGACTTTCTTTTATTTGACTGTCTATTATCTAAATCTCCCTCCTATTTATGGGCTCATTTTGTGGGTCATTGTGCAGATTATTGAATTACAACTACCTTCCTTTTTCAACAACTTTGATCCTCGAGCTGCTGCTGCTAATTTTCCATCAAGTAATTGGCCTTCTCAACTCTAAGCAATTTGTCAACTATTCATTATCAAGGTGACCTGTGTTCTCTGCATGTTCTTCAATGTTTTGAATAAGATGGAAGTATGACATTCTAGGTGTGCAAGCATATTTAGCTGGGCTTACTTTTGCACTAGCAGCCTCACCTTGCAGTACACCTGTGCTGGCCACTTTGCTGGGATACGTGGCTGCATCTAAGGTATTCTAAAACTACCAGAGTTCTCTGAGTCCTATTGAGCTTAAGTTCTTTTAAGATTGCAGATCAGACACATATGCATAAATGTACTACTTTGAACTTGCCGGTTATAAAACACAAATTTTTGCCTTTTTGTTGGAAGAACTAATCTTGCGCTGTTGGGATTAGTTACTGCAGTTATTTTGTTTCATGTAAACTTCATTATCTGAAACTTTTAAAAATCAGTCACATTGGGAGCGCTTTTTTTTTTTTTTCCCGAAATATTTTAATCACTAGTACACCTAGAGGAAAGAAAGAGTTCTATGCTCAGTGCAAATTCTATTTGAAGGTTTGGAAAGTTGAAGGGCTTGTAGTGATGACTTTTTGAGTGAATGTTCACACTGAAATGCTGCATGGAAAGGTAAAGAAAATGAAAGGAAGGGAAAACATCAGTGGGGCAATGGATTAGTTATATTCAGAGTAATGTTTGGCGCATTGTATCCTGAATTCATTATTGAAGGCTCATTTTGTTTGCTTTGCATATTTGTCAATAACAGGATCCAGTCGTAGGAGGCAGCTTACTCTTAACATACACAACTGGCTATGTTGCTCCTCTACTTCTTGCAGCTTCTTTTGCTGGAGCATTGCAGGTACTTGATTTTCTACTGTTGGGGATACAGTCATTATTTCAGTTAAATCAACATTATGTGCAGCTATGTGCTAGTGCCTGGAATTGGGCCTGGGCCTAATGCATAATTATTTTAACTCCTGTAACTAGCGGTGCTAGTAATAGCTTAGCACAGGTATAACTTGGTTAATGGAGTGGGATTAATTTGTCGTCTTCTGTTCTGATTTTTCATTTTCATTTTTAGAAAACCTGACCTCTAACTACATTTGCAGAGCTTGCTGTCATTCCGCAAGTTCTCAGCATGGATCAATCCAATGAGGTATTATTAGAGAATCTTTAATGCTTTGAATTTTATGACAGGCAAACTACTGCTTCTTACTCCCGTAATCCATCAATTCATTAACCAATTTGACGGTATATATGGCCATATTGATCGGTCTATTGTCATATGGAACTCGCACCATTGTGTGGCCATCTTATTAAACTGCATGCATGTCATAAGCTTGTATTTTCAGGTCTCAGGTTCCCTGGAGTCTCCTTTCTGATACATGTTTGAATTTGATTGGTTGGCAGTGGTGCACTTTTGTTAGGAGGGGGCTTGTACACTTTCTTGGATAGGCTCTTCCCACCCACGATGGCAATGTAGATTTACCATCCTCAGGCTCTGTATAGACTTACTATACATTCGGAAACTTGCATACAGCAGGATTGAGCTCGCTCATGTTGCTGGTCAGTACTTGTTACTTAAATACACGTTGACATTGTAATATAATATCATTTCTCCACCAAGATCGTTACTAGTGTTGTTATTTAATAAAATTATTATTATTATTTTGTCATGGCGTGTGTGTGTGTGTATTATTTTCTTATCCACTTTGGTCAAATTGTCCTCTTAATGGAGCCTTGGAAATCAAATTCACATCTCATCAAAGTAAACCGAATATCAAAACATTTCAATCAAACATTTACAGAAATCGTGAACATTTATATGCTGTGTTTTATAAGACAAGGACTTTGTTATTCAATTATTCTTTTAAAAAATGCATATTTGCCACTATGAACAGGTTTACACCTAATGATGAACATTATCTCAACTCAAAAATGGATTATAGTTTCATTTTATATACAAATGCTTTAGTTTTCTCAACTCTTATTAATATATAATATTTTACTATTCATGCGAGTATCCAATAAATGCCCAATAAAAATCTTATTAATACAGAAGATTTCACTGATTATAGTAAGAAGTAATTCCAAATCCGACATAAAAACTGGGACAGTACCGTTTTATTTTTTTTCTTAAAAAGAGAGGAAATGCATCGGGTTTAAATTAAAATTAATTATAATACATTGATATTTTGTATCTATAAGGTACATCTAATCCGTGATCAGCTCCTTTACCAACATTGGACGGTCCTAAAATCACCTCCTTTCTTCACTTAATTCTTACCCCTTTCATTCAAGAGAAGATAGTAATACAAACAAGGTCTAATATGCTCCACGATCGATCATCTCTTGATACTGTTTCAAAGACTCCTGCCTTTGCAACCTCATTTCCTCGTTAAACTTCTTTATAAACGCCTCAACTCGCTTGTTCAACTCGTCCTGACCCAGTGAAGGTTCTCTACAGAGTTTCCCTGACCCTTGCGGACTCCGAGCAAGCTTCTCTGGCTTGCTGCTGCTGCTCCTATCGTTAAAAGTCTCAGATTTCTTCGTCAGTTTTGGTGGGCTGGTGCTGTCTCGGCGCACGTGCGTGTCCCAGGTGCCGGACTTCTTGAGGTGTCTGGTTAGTGGCATCGGACGGCCATCCGTTATCGTCTTCCACGTGCTCTCCAGCGTGTCGTACCGTTTTGGTTTTGACACTCCCAACGCTGCTGGGGCTGCTGCCTTCCCATTACCTGAAACAAGAATTTACCCAACAATGTTTCATTATGATTATCATTAATCATCTGCAACCTTGATTCATGTTTCTCCATGATTATAAGACTCGGTACGGAAGACGAATCACCAAGTTAACTTGTAGGATCTTATAACTAGTTTTCTATGGATTTATTGAATAATCATGACCTCGATTACAAGAGGGATTATCCTGTAAAATAATTACATGGATTTAATCCTCCTTTACTCGTAACTTAAATAATTAAGAGATAATAAAAAGAATTATTAAGAGGTTTAGGAGGAAAAATATATATATTTTTTATTATTATAATCGCACATATCTTAATTAATTTTATAATTTTAAATTAATTAATAACAGTGTAAGTCTGATATTGAGAAGATTTAAATACTTGATTATTGAAAAATAAATCTAAAGTCTCGTAAGTTGGGTTACCTTTTAATTAAAAATAATTTCTTTTTTGTTCAAAGCAGCTTTGTCGTTGTAAGAATAAAAATCCCAAGACAGATGTTGGCCCCAAACATTAAGAAATGCATATTGGGAATCTAGTAAACAAATTGTAATAGTAATTGGTGCAACTCTGCTTAGTATTTGCTAATTCACAAGCAATTAGTAGCTAAAATACTGGTTTTTGTGTGTAGGAATTAAAAGAGAGAATTTACCTTCAGGAGTTGCTTTCAAAGATCTCCTGCGACCCAATCTTGCAGAAACCAATGGTTTCTCTTTCTCAAACAAGAACTCCATAGATGGGGCTGCCTTCCCACCCTCTTCCCTTTCATATACCCCAATAGTCTTCACCGAACAATCCTCCACAGCCGCAGCCTTCCAGTCCACATCCGAATCTTGATAATTACTACCATATTGATCACTTGAAACCACAGCAGCATCATTATCATAATCACTTCTTGCACGAACATAAATATTCTCCACCTGCACCGGAGGGGCAATAATATCCGCTGATGATGGCAAGGGTTCTTGTTGCTCTTGGCTTGGCTTTTGAAGTTGAAGCTTGGAAGAGGCGACAATAGAGATGATTATGCAGTTGACGACCAAGTAAAGATAAGGTGGCTGAAGCCAAGAAAGAACGGAGGAGTACATGATAGGTAGCTCAGAGACTGCAAAATCTGCTACTACTGAAAGGACCGATAGCTTTAGTATCACCGCTAAAGATAACAGTACCCCAGCTGATATCAAAGCCACTTTGAGAGAGAGCATTGGATTTCCAGAACTTGATGCAGGAAGCACCATTATTTTCTTCTTCACTCACAATGGAGCTTCAAGAATCAAGATTGTTCAAGATCCTCGGGCTCTTAACAAGAGCAGATCGCAGAAAGAGAGAAGAAGGGAATGTGAGAAAATTGCGAATGGAAGGTGGTATGTTATATGGAGTGGAGTTGCAGAGAGTATGTGGTGAAATGGGGACCCAAAGATGAAAGTAGGACATGGTAAGGTAAGAATTCAAGGGGCAGTACTGGTGTGGGGCCTAGCGGTGTTTCCACGTACAAAGTAGAACACATGTTATTTGCTGTATAATAAGAGTTCCATTAGGGTTTTTCATGTATTTAATCTTGAGCTAATTTTCCCTATAAAAAAACAATCTTTTTCGTCCACCAGACAGGATGATCATGTTCTTCTACACTAGTTCTGATTATAACTAATTTGAAAACCTCATTAATCAGACAACAATAAAGAGGCAATCTTTTTCGTCCACCAGACAGGCCATGAACATGTTTGTCTACCGAACATGCATGCCAGACGTTTCTCACACCAATCAAAGTGATATTTGTTGAAATTTTAATTTTTCTAAACTGGATATTTATGTCCAAACCCTTTGAATGAGAAGGCCGGGAGTAATTGGATTAGAAAAATATAAGACTACTGTCCAAACCTTAATGACAGTGATCATACGGATCAGATCAGATGGCTTAATTTCCATTAGTGACAACTAACGAATTATGCCTCATGTAAGAATTAGAGGCGATGAGGGTTCAGACATTTTAATCAGATAACGTCGAGCACCAACATCTTGTTAGATAATTATCAAATCCATGTTTGATGCCCCTCTAAATATGTTTGCCACTATCGGCCGGCCTTTCCAACTAATTTTAGGTTCCCGACTTTCAAAGAAAAGAAAAGGTATGGTTTAGATCCTATGAGTTACCATGTAGTTTTCCTCATTACGCCTTTGAATTCCTTTCCGAGGCAAAATGGAGCTTTAACAAAAGATCAAATCAATCATCACCCTTATTTAATAAATAAAGTGTTTTGTCTTTCCATTGTCTGTTCCGTCGGAGTTTTCGATATTATTATTATTATTATTTTGTTATAATCCACCACCTATCAATAATCATTCATAAACCAACAATCATAACCAAAAAAAAAAAACACTCTTTGAGAATTGAAATGAAGAACACAAATTAGAAAAAAAAACATATAGCGAATTTATCCTGCAAATATAAATATAATATATTATAAAATATTATTAAAAAAAAAAATATTATAGCTAATGGAGTCATTCGATGGGCATTGCTTTGAGTACCAGAAACAAACTATGATTCATTGATGGAACCATCAAACCTCCAGTAAGCACCGATGACAAATCAGCTATTTGACAGAGATGCAATGATCTGGTGTTATCATGAATTCTGCAATTATTAAATCCTAATATCGCAAGCAGTGTACTTTATTACACTAGCACATCTATGGTGTGAAATGATCTTAAAGACCGGTTCTCACAAAGCAATGATTCCAGGATTTTCCAAATCCGCCAAGAAATCGCCGAACATAAGGGCACCTTACGATTTCAGAATATTACAAGAAACTCAAAGCCCTATAGGATGAATTAGATTTCTACCATGAACCTATCATCTGCACCCGTAAGGATTCCAAAACACTTGCCTAAAAAGAAGAAAAAAGGAGAGTTATTCAACTCTTAATAGGTCTTAACGAACCTTATTCAACTATGCATGGGTTGATTTTAATGATGTCGCCAATCTCCGACACACGCCACGTTCATGGCTTGATCCTTCAACACAAACGACATATGGATGTAGCAAATCGACAGATCGGATCACATGTTATGCAAACTGGTTGCTATACTAAAAGCAGCATAAGATCTGATAACTTAGTGGCCACGAAACCCCTTGGTGTTGGCTATGGAGATGGTAAGCACAACTCTTTTTAAATGAAGCCTCTTAACTGTTCTTATTATGATAGAGATACTCACACAATTGAAAAGTGCTATTATCTTAATGGTTTTCCTGTGGGCAACAAGCTACATGGAAAAAAATGTCAAGCCAAGAAATAAAAGACATATTGCTTATATGGTTGAAAAGGAGACCATTTTAGTGCATGATAGCAAACCTAACGAAAGTCCAACCTTCACTACCGAAGAATACAATCAATTGATCGCTTTTTTGCACAACTGACCCGGTAATTTTTCACTTGCAAATGCAACAGGTATTGGTACATCTACATGCAATCTTTCACAACATGACCCATATTTAAATATATATTAGATATTGGACAATGGAGCCTCAAACCATATTTCATGTTTTGCATCTACACACAACACGATCAACACTCAACATGATTTTGTTAATTTACCTAATTAAAGAAAAGCAATAATTACAAACATTGGGTCGATTAAATTTTTTGAAGCCTTAACTCTTGATGGTGTTCTTCATGTACCACAATTCAATATGAACTTATTATTTGTGAGCAAAATGACACGAGGATTGAAGTGTATTGTGATTTTCTTTGATAAATTTTGTATTGTGCAAGACATGAACACGAGAAGGATGATTGACCTAGGCAAGCATTTTAATAGGCTATACTATCTTAAAGCTACCCAAAATCCACACCTTCTATCTTTGGCACCTATGTCTAAGGCATTCATCCAACGCACCTACACAATTCATTTCAAATAAAATTTCAGAAATTACCCGTGATCCAAATTGTGTTTGCAATATTTGTCCTTTAGCAAAAAAACTCGTTTATTTTTTTTTCTCTATCTACTTCAACATCATCTAATAAGAGTGAATTTCTGTCTCTCCAATCTTTTTTTTTAGAAATAAAGGCATTTTTTTCTAACACTCATACCCATATACACCCTAACAAAATGGCATCGTCGAGTGGAAAAATTGACATGTTTTGAATGTAGGTAGGACGCTTCATATCCAGGCCAACATTCCCTTATGTTTTTTAGGGGAAAGTTTACAAACTGCATGCTACCTTATAAATCATCTTCTTACACCTTTACTAAAACACAAATCACCATATGAACTTTTACATAACAAATCCCTTGATTATTCTCACTTATAGGTTTTTTGGTTGTTTGTGTTATGCTACCAATCTTCTCCTAAACACAAGTTTGATGCATAAGCTCATTGATGTGTTTTTTTTTTTGTTACCCCCTTGGTTTAAAGGGTTATCTTCTTTATGATGTTGATACATAATTTTTTTTTCCTTTCGAGATGTGTTTTTTCATGAAAATATATTCCTATTTTCCACATCCTCGTTTAACAATCCAAATGACTTCCCTGTCCAACCCACCGCATCTCATGACTCATTACTTCTACCTGAATCCATTCCCCTAACCCAAGCACACCCTGCCCTCACCCTCTCTGATCCGCCTTTCACTTCCCCATATCATCCTTATGTTGCTATAAATGACGCCCCATCATCATCTCATTCATCCATCCATCCCTTTGCCTTTTCCTCCTATTCTCTCCTCACCTTTTATAGCCATTCATCTCCCATTTATTCGTCACTTCACTAGCCCTATTAAACCACCTCCCATCTTTAAAGATTACCAAGCTCACCACGTTGCCCTGTTTGCTCCTAGCTCTTTTTCCCCAGTCACATCTGGCACTCACTACCCCATTACTCGGTACGTATCCCACTCTAATTTTTCTGCGTCTTATAGAATTTTTATCAATAATATGTCTTAATTGGTTGAACCTAGCACCTATAAGGAGGTAACCCAGCACCCCCACTAGGTTGAGGCCATGAATTCTGAAATTAAAGCTCTGGAGGAGAACACTTGGTTTTTAGTTCCCTTACCTGTTGGCCATCGTTCTATTGGATGTAAATGGGTTTTCAAAATTAAATACCAATCTGACAGTTCCATTGAGAGACATAAAGCCCGTTTGGTAGCCAAAGGCTTCACCCAATATGAAGAAATCAATTATACTAAAACATTTTCTCATATTGCTAAGCTTATCACTATCTGTTGTTTTCTCATTATTGCCTCTGTCTGCAATTGGCCACTACATCAGATAGATGTGTATAATGCTTTTTTTCATGACGACCTCCATGAAGAAGTATACATGATTCCACCATCGAGGTACCGCCGACAGGGGGAGTATACTATGTGTCATCTTCACAAATCCTTATACGGCATCAAACAAGCGTCTCGAAGCTAGTTCCGTAAGTTTTCCTCTGCTATACAGAATATTAGTTTCCTTCAATTCAAAGCAGATTATTCTATGTTTACACAAACACATGGAAAACATTTCACTGTTATATTGTTATACATTGATGATATGATACTCACTAGAAATGATGATGATGTTATACGAGACCTTAAACATTTTCTCGGTAACTGTTTCAAAATCAAAGATCTTGGCTCGGTAATTGTTTCCAAATCAAAGATTTTGGACTTTAAAGTACTTCCTTGGGTTGAAATTGCACAGTTCAAGTCTGGCATTTTCTTTTATTAACAGAAGTATACACTAGATATCTTGGAAGATGTGGGTTTATTTGGTGCCAAGCTTGAAAAAATTCCTATGAAAGCCAATGTTGCTTTCATGTCTACATGGAATGACACCTTTAAAGATCCCACTCATTAGCGAAGACTTATTGGAAGAATGATCTATCTAACAATAACAAGATCATAAATCACATATATATGCAGTAAATACACTCAGTCAGTTTATGTATGATCCCCATAAACACCATTTTAACACAACATGTCGGCTCCTTCACTACCTTTAAGGAGCTCCCGACCAGGGGTTATGCATATTCCATATCATGAAAGATATGGCAGCTACCACTTGTAGCCAACCTAGTGAACGGACCAAGCACATCGAGTTGGATTGCCATACTGTTTGTGAGAAAATTCAAAGTGGAGAAATCTAGATAGCTCATATGCAAACACAACATCAAGTTGCTTCACTAAGCTGCTACCTACACCCTTGTTCCAATCTTATCTTTGCAAGTTGGGTATAATAAACATTCACACTCCAATTTAAGGGAGGAGTGTTAAAGGAAAGATATTGAACAACTACTTAATTCGTAGCTACTTAAGGGACGATGTCATTTTATAAGGCGCTCTATCACTAGTTATTGTATCTTTCTTGGCAGGTCATTCATATCATGAAAGAGCATAAAGCAGGTTATTATCTCAAGGTCGTTTGTAAAAGCCGAGTATCGCTCTAATTACCACTTGTGAACTCACTTGGTTGCGATACCTCTTACAAGACCTATAAGTGGAACATCGCCAACCTACCACCTTATTTTATGACAATAAGGCAGCATTTTACATTGTAGCCAACCTAGTTTATCATGAACGAACCAAGCACATCGAGTTGGATTGCTATACTGTTTGTGAGAAAATTTAAAATGGAGAAATCCAGACAGCTCATATGCAAACAAAACATCAAGTTGCTAATATCTTCACTAAGTCGCTACCTACACCCTTGTTCCAATCTTATCTTCGCAAGTTGGGTGTAATAGACATTCACACTCCAACTTAAGGGGTAATGTTAAAGGAAAGATATTGAACAACTACTTAATTCGTAGATTTCCTATTGTAATTAGCCGAGATTGAGCCAATTACAACTATTATAATTGGCTTACTTATAATAGATTTCCTACTTGCTTAGGATAGAATTTGCAGTCTATAAAGCTTGTAAGTTACAACCTTTTTAATTGAAGGTATAAAAGTGCAGAATTTCACTTTCTTTCAAGTACCAAACAAAAACCTTATATCTTTTTAATTTTGTTACACCATAAAATATCATATCTAAATCAATTAATTACCTTTTAAATATCAAAATGCTCTTCTTTGTTTTAATTATTATCATGTTCGTAATTCAACATGTTAGCAATGCAGATGTAATTGTTAGCAAAAAAATTTTTCATAACAAATTTCATCTAATATAATTGATGAAAATCTTCTATGATAAACAGTAATAAAATATTTTCCGTAAGTAAATTTCTAGTGGTGGAATTATGAAATTAATTTGCAAGGCATTGCTATTTTATCAAAACATGGCATGGGAAAGAGAGGTAATTATTAAGAACAAGATGTGAGGTAGACAAGTAGAACATCCACAAGCATTATCTGCCGCATATACATTTCCAAACCGACATAGGGCCAGGGGAGGACTGAACATGTGCATGGAGGTTGTCAAATGTGTACAGACACTGTTGAGTTGAATAAAACATTACAGGATTTTTAATGTGAACTCCTAATATTTAAATTTAACCATTAAAACCAAGATCTACTAGCTACAAAACAAATGCATGCCATTGCACTTCATAAAATATAATTAAAAGGATTGGCGTCGATTCTTAATTTTGTTTTTATAAAAAATAATATTATTCTGGCTTCCTTGTGCATGCACTGCATATATAAAATATATTTATAGAGGAACGTCTAGTCATGGTTTCTCTAGAGTCTATACGCTTAATATAATCTTGAATAATCTTCTTTTATAATCTAAACACGACAACCTTTTCATGTCCTCAGAAAAATATTAGGTAAACTATATGTTATGATCCTTTAAAGTTTCATCAATGTTCCATTTCTACAACTATAGTCTATAATTTTCTAATTTTTTTTAAGTTTTTGATGAATGGAAAAGTTTCATTTTTTCCCTTTACTACTAATTAAACAACTAAGGACAAACCTCATTTCTTTTCATATTTGTTTTATTTTTCTTGTTTTCTCTAATTATTTCATCTTAAACTCCCACAAATATTACAATATTGAAAAACCTGAAAAAATTTTCTCAAAACACCAAATTCAAAAGGCAGATTATTTAATGATTAATTAGCGGTACAATTGAAACCTTCTGGAACTAAAAGGGTGGCATTGAGAAGTTTTGAACTCCGGGGCAAAAGTAAAGCTTACCCTGATTTTTTATGCTTAATGCTACACAGGTGAGCTAGAACATGTGATTTTTTTTTTAATCATAATCTCACCATTAGAGTCGGAGGGATCCTAAATCTCCGGTGATGCTCGAGAGGTTAGTCTTATGGGTTTCCCATGTGCCGAGCAGCCTAATGGGTGCCGACCATGAGTTTGTTCCTCGGAAAGAAAACTGTAACAAAAGGAATATGAAGACATGGCAGTAGTGGCACTGCTCAGTCCAAAATGATAAGAAAGTCCACGGATACCCGACGACTAATGAAGACATGTGAAATGCTTTGTTATTTTGCCTGTAACAACACACATTTTAATGTTCTTAATTTTGTTGTTTTTCTCCACTTTCTTTTAACATCGATAACTTGAAATGACAAAGATTTGTGGATCCAATTTCATTTTAATTTTTTGGACCGTGTTATTGTAGGTTTTGAGATTTCTATCTCTCCGATTCGCATCATTTGTTATATATAGCTGATTTATTATTACTCTTACTACATACTTTTTGTTTTTATTCCAACGATGGGGAAACATATTTAACAAGAAGTTATTATCACTAACAATTTATTATTATTAAATTAATACTTCTTAAAATGTTTTTTTATTTTATAATTTTAACATGTCTATATCAAAAATTAAAAAATATTTTTAATTTATTTTCAACTAAAAGACATCTTGGAAAAGCAAACATCAATTACCGATTACATTAGGTAGACCCTCTGTGCTAGTCCACTCGATCGATGCCTAATTTTGGGTGGAAAATGGAGTAACGACGTGCAAGCCGATAATTGGCTACAAATTCTAACAAACAAGATAGCTCGGGTGATTGGTGAAGGTCTCGAAATCTTGGACTTTCAACCTTGCAATCATTGTCCGATTTTGATATGTTTCAGAATCTTTCTCATTTATTTTCACATTTCTTTCAAGTAAGTACGTCACGAAACCACAATTCAACGATCCAAGATTTTTTCTTTTTCTTTTTCTAAAAAAAAATCACACGCATACGTACACATACGTGCATTCCAGTGTGATCTCCTTACTATTTTAGACGAGAAGATGTTCTTACAAATTTTCCTTAAAAATGTTGTGTTTTTTCATTTAGGTAATTTATTTAGTGATTGAGGAAGCACTGAATATGGCGACATGAGCTCATTTATTTATTTTCAAGGACAATATAAGATTTTTAAGAAGAATTTGCTGTCAATCTTGATCAATGGATTAATTTATGATTGTCAAAACTACAAGGACTAACTTATAAAATTGTAAGCATGCAGGGACTATCTATAATAATCTGTCGATATTTTTTGGAGGATCTTCTTAATTTGTCAAAACAAAATAGTGGGAGAAACGAGTCCAAGTTTCCAACTAGCTAGCATTTAATCTTAATAATATAAAATGATAATATATATTTAGTCAACAACATAGATCATGTATAACTTGGAAGCTTATATGAAGAAGATAATAATTGTAGAAGTTATTAGAATCACATACACCAAATAATTTCGACATTGGCCTTGTTCGTCCAATAAGTTCTCTACATTAGTCATCATTTTGAACCTTGCATCAATCTCAAGTCTCGACCACTAGATCTAAATCACCACCTAAACTCTAATTTCTTTGACTTTTCTTCCTTGCTTATGATACCTTCCCCTTAATTGTTGTCATGTCCCACTCACAGCACCAAATAATTGGGCTTGAAGCTTGAATCCACGTCTTTCCCACCTTCACAGCAATGCTGCTAGCACTAAGAATGTTCTTTGAACTGATTTTTTTTTTTTTTTGTTACGAGAAAACCCCACCACTCGGAAAGCGTATTTTGTGGGCTCAGGTGAGTAAGTAAAACTCCGGCTGTTCCAGGCTCTTACAAGAGATGCATGCCCTGACTCGAACTCGAGACCTGCTGTGCAGATCTCAAGCCCTTTGCCACCAGGCTCTTACAAGAATGTTCTTTGAACTGATTTTTCTTTGAACTGATTGATTCCACGGAACATCACGTTCTGATGGTCATAGATAGATGATGATATCAAGTGATTAGCACGAACGGAGCTTAATTATCATGCTGATAGATAAGTGGCTGAAATCCCATAACGATTAGGACAGAGACTTGAAGATGCGTAGGAAGGAGAGGGGAACAAAGGTAGGCTGCCTGAATGTTTAAATCTTCCCGTAACGATTATGACAGACTTGAAGATACGTAGGAAGGAGCGGGGAACAAAGGTAGGTTGCCTGAATGTTAAGTCTGAAATGATAAACGTAGGAAGATATGATTAGGACTGAAACTGAAGAAAAGATGAAATATCAAAATAATCACAAAAATTAAACACAAATATCAAATTATAAAGGATGAATGAAAGATAAAATATCAAATTTTTTATAGAAATGAAAGACAAAATATCACTCCAAAAATAAATTATGAGTTCAAAATTAAGTTTTGTTTTATAAAATCAGTTTTGATATCATGTTGAAATAATTAAGATCAAACATAAAAAGAAGGCTAGAATTTTGAATAATCTGTATATTATAAGTTTATGAACTTAATCTAAATACAAATAAAATATATATAGGTTAAACTAAAAGTACTATTCTACTCTAATAAATAAAACTATATAAATATTATTTAATAGTTATCACTGCCAAGAACATAAACACAATTGGCCCTAGTAGAAAATGATTGTAAAAAAGGAGCCAAGTGAATTGTAAATTTCAGCTATCATACTATCAATCATGGAGCTTCCTCGGAGAAAGTATGTTCCTTTTCCAGACTTCCAGTATCAGTGCATGAATGCCCAGTGTGGCTTGCATGGAAGAGCAAATAAAAGCCTCTTTTTGTAGAAACTAGTTTTCTGCACGCGATAAGATCATCTCTATTATTTCTATGTCATTTTAAATGCCTTTTCTATTGATCTAACAAAATAAATATATAAAGAGAAATAAGTTTTTTTTATTGGAAAACAAATTAAACCAATGTTATGCATTAAAATAATTCAATAAAATAAATCCGTTATATCTCGTTTATTGCCTTTAATTTCTATTTCTTGATCAATCATTTGTTTCCTTACACTATCATTACATTTCTTTCTTATGCTTATGATGAAGTGAATCTCTTTTTACCACCACATAACAAACTTTATGTAGAATTTGCATTTCTCTTGGTTTTTATCATATTAAAATGGGACACTCTTCCATTTTTATTTTTATTTTTTGAAATTATAGTTTATATCCTGCATAAACTCAATTTTTAAATTTAAACAAAAAGATCAAACTTCCTTGTATACAATATAAAAAAGAAGTGAACAAATGACTAATCTCTCTTTCTTTCTCTCATTTGTAACCCACCCTAAAATACCACCCATGTTCACTACAAGAAAATTTGCTAATACAAACGGATACATCGACATAATGTTTTCATCGGTTGATTACAGTGAGTTTTTTCAATTGCATATGCCCTCACAGTATTCATCAGTAAACATTGATGAAAATATTTCATCAATATATATCGAAAGAATTACAATGAAAAAAGAATGAATGAGAAAACAAAAGCCAAAAAGTACAATGACGTGTTATTTTTACAGACAAAATTAGTAATAGATTTAAATCCGTCAATTAAATATGTTGGTAATAATTAATTTATGACATGACAAACAACCCTCCTCTCTCTCTCTCCCCCCCCATTTATTCTTCTTCCTCCATTTTTCTTTGCAACAAACACCACAAACCCCACTCCTTATTTTATCACAAATCGACCTCCCACTACAAATCTAACCATCTCAATACTTAATTTGTCAGCATTTATGTTTTGATTCAAATTTTATTGAGGATTCTCCACTTCAAGTAAGTAAAACTATTCCATTTTTTATTTGAACTCAATTTTTAAATGTTAAATTTCATTGTATATTTTTGTATTATATGTATTTTTTTTTTTGGTGTTTACTTGTTTTATAGCTTTTTTTCCATAGAAATTTTTTGTATGAATGTTTGATTTGTACATGTTAAGGTTTGTTTAAGATCTTGTAAAATTGTATTTGTTTGTAAATTGATTAAATTTAATTTGAATTTGTAACTTATATATTTTTTTATGAAATAAATAATAGCTTATTTAATGGGCCCGTTTTATATTTTATCAATTTTATTACTTAGTTGAAATTTTTTGTTTTTATTGTTAACTATTGTTTTGCCACTGTAAAATTATGGGGTTAATTTATGATGGGTCACGGGTCACGGGTCACAAAGCCTAAAGCCAGTTTCATCTTAGAAGCACAATTACTTGTCTACTGATGACTTAAGAGTCTGTGTTTTTCTAATGCACATGCTTCGAACATATCAATATTGATGAATTTAAATGATTGCAACATGTATGGACTAAAGAACTATGACTATCACGTATTTATGCAAACACTCATTCCACAACCTTAACAAAATTTATTGTAAAAAAAGATATAAGATGCACTCACGGAGATCAATCACTTATTTAGAAATATATACTCTAACAAGTTGCAAATACAACACATGTAGAGGATTGAAACGAATATCATTCAGACAATTTGCAAACTTGAGATGATATTCCCTTCATCGTTCTTTGACTTTATGGAACATCTGCCAATACATCTACCGTTTTAGAAAAAAGTTAAAAGCTCGGTTCAATATAAATGGTTGTATTCATTCAAGAGATTAGGGATTACACATGCATCATAATTCTAATTCTATTGTCTTTTTAAAAAAAATATTCAAAATATTCATTTAATTCCATGCAGGTACTTGTTCAACCTTAAAAGAAAAGTAAAAAATAAAGCACATGTTGAGGCTTCGATATATGAGGCTTATATTATTGAAAAGATCTCAACATTTATCTTGTGCTATTTCGAGCCTCACTTAAGAACAAGAATTAATCGTGTTTCAAGGCATGACAACGTAGGGAAGTGCCTTTGAGTAAGAACTTGTTAATATTCTCTCATCCTGGATGACCCGTACCAAAAAATATTGTGAGAAAAACATATTTGATATAAATAGAATTTGAACAAGCACATAATCATATGTTATTTAACTATAATGAATTAAAGCTTTTTATTCAATAAATAAAAAATAAAAATCATTGATGGAATGGCATACAGCTTTTCTACCAGTGATATGTTATATTCATCGATGGAACTACCGATGGAATGAAGCGAGTAAATTTTTTTAGCACGTTTTGTTCGTCAATAAATCCATTAGTAAAATTATTATTAACATACCACAAATCATCGACGAGAGTTTTTTCGACGGATTATTTCCATCTGAGCCTATTGGTAAAATTCGTTCCAATGGATTGTTAGTGTGAATATTGGCAAAAAAGTCTGTCAGTAAAATTCATGTTAATGGATAGTGAGTATGAATATCAACAGAAAAGCCTGACAGTAAATCTAAAAATTATAGTAGTGGTTGGGCTATTGGTTAGAGAAAAAAAAATTCAATTTCCACCATCCCCACCATTTTTGTAAAATAATTGGTCACCCCCAAGTGAAATTGACTGTCTAAACTCAATTTAACATTTTAGTTGAAAACCTAACATTTTGTTAAATTATTGTCTTACTTTTCTTAAATTACATTATTGATATAGTTACTTTTTTTCTAGTATTTCCGCACGCATGGTGAGTATTTTTTTTCTAAATATTTATTTGAAAAATATCAAAGTACAATTAAAATAATTAATATATATTAAAAAAAACTAATATTGAAGATTTTCAAAAGATAATTTCAAGACACGATATGCTAAACAGTCTTAGTGAAAGAAACGCAAGCACCTGAACGGACCACATAGACAAATGCAAGCCCATAACAGGTGACAAGTCAATGGCCCACACTACCCAAATTCACGCTTGCCCATCTTGGACCTCGTCATTGCATACAAGTTAATAGCCTATTTGTCCCCAGCCGCTTTGCTTTAAAGCAAATTAAAAAATACTTGATAATTTTTTTAAAATCAACTGTTTAACTTTTAAAAAGGAAAGTGATTTTTATAAAAAACAGGTTTAAAATTATTTTGAGATTTTACTTAAAAAATAATGTGAACATAGGTTGAGATAAAAGATTACTTATTTCATTTTAAAATAAAAAATAACATTAAAAAACTTTAAATCACAAAAATTCTAATGTTGCATAGTTTACCTTAACTTATAGTTTTTATCCTAGTTCTTAGAATAATATTTTATGACATTTTGATTTTTATTTTTATCTTATATTACTCATGACTTTTGATCTTAAGGATAGAGTGTTTTCATATTTTAAAGTAATTTATTTTAATATCTTCCATAAGAACTTTGAAGTTATGTCCGTAACTGATTACCAAACAGTTAGTGATTTTATTCACAACATGACACAAATAGTTTTGATATACTATCTCATGTTGTTAAATTAAAAAAATATATAGAAAAAAATTATTTAAACATTATTAATATTTTTTACAATTAAAAAAAAATTTAAACCGTTGGAGGATTGTTCTAATATCACCCAGTTAACTTGATAGTTTAAATACGATTGGATAACTAGTAAAAAAAATAATTTAACTTAAAATAAATACTTAAGATGATATTTTTATAAAAATTAAAATGGTAATAAAACAGGTATCATCAGACTATGATAATCTATAGAAATAAAACAAAACAAAATAAATTATGAAGCTTAGTTTCCAATAAGTTTAATGTTGAATGATGAAATTTTTTTTAAAAAATTATTTAAATTAACTCGGGTTAACTCTCAATATAAAGCAAATTAAAATAAATTATAAATCTCAATTTCAATTAACTCAATGTTAAAAAATAAAATTAAAAAATAATCATTTAAAAAAAAAGGATAAAAAGTAACTTGAGTAAAGTTTCGGTTAATCCGCCAAACTTGTGACCTCGAATAATGAAACTGAGATAACCTCAAAGAAATTAAACCAAAATAAATCATGAAACCTAATTCTTAATTAACTCAATATTAAATGATGAAATTAAAAAAAATCAATTAAAAAAAAACTTGAGTCAATTGAGTTAACTCATCAAACCCGTTGTCCGGGTTATGAGACTTGGATAACCTCGTAAAAAGTAAAGTAAAAATATTATGAAGTTCATTCTCCATTAACATAATATTGAAGGATAAACTTCAATTTGATAAAAAAAAAATTATTTTCTTTATCTCATTACTTGACAATGATTTTTTTTATAAAAAAATAAGTTTTATGGTTTTTTTTTTATATAATTATCTTAATCTTCATCACATCACATGACTCATAGGTTTGATGAATTAATTTAGGTGGGCTCAATTTATTTTTTAAATTATTTTTTTGTATGATTAATTTATTTTTATTTTATATTTTAATATTTGGTCTATTGTAACATGGTTGATATGTTTTTTTGTTTTTATGTTAATTTTTTTTCTTTGAAGTACGCAAGCATTGACTAAATATAAAAATTGTCGTCAAATTGTTTTTTTATTTGACCCGTGGTGGAGAACAATGGTCATCACGCCTTATCTTATTTCTTGTTAATTGTTGTATGGCTAGTAAAAAGATTAATATATGACTTTAATAGTTTAATTTACAAATTCATGTTTTTGCTTAATGGTCAACACGCGTAGCTTATGAAGAGCTTAGAGTGGAAGGTGCGTGCCCTCTGGGGTAATAACAGCTAACATGATGAATTTTTGTTTAAGATAATCTTTGTTGTGAATTATATTAGAAAATAATATAAATTATATTTTAAGATTTTATTTAATAATTTAAATTTTTTGGGTTGAATTAATTATTTGACATGTATCAGAATTTTGATAACTAAACGGTCACGAATTAAATCTCATCATTTTTATTTATATAATAAAAATCAAGCATAATATAATGTGAGTATGTGCAAATTTCGAGTCTAAAATGTTTTTATTTGAGGAAAGTGTGTTATATAATAATATAAATTATATTTTAAAACTTCATCTAATAACTTAAAGTTTTTGAATTAAATTGGTTATTTAATACATTGATCATACAATTGATTGGAGGTTTGATTCCCTCTTTACCTTCTAGCTAAATTTATTTTTTCATGGTTTATTTTTTTTAAAAAAAATACATTACATACAACCATTTATTTATTTAATTTAACATTATATGAGACTGATTATTGAGACGAAAAACAAAAATAAAAACTAGCCTAGGCACATTGTTCTTCTTCGTGTCCATGCTATTGTGTTTTTTTTTTATATAAACAAGTGACTTTTTTTATTGATTGTTTGGTTTTTTTTTGTGCTTTTTTTTTTCATTCTTTAATGTTGAAGTTTTATTAAATTTTATCATTTGATATTTGATATTTAATTTATTATAATTTTTTTTTTTATAATTTTTATTATATAATAAAACAAAATATAATTTAACTTATTGAAGTCCATAACTCAGGTCACGAGTTTTACAGGTAGACTAAAACGAACCTAATACGTTTCTTTTTTTTTTTCCTTTGATATTTTTCTTTAAACCTATCCGATCAACAAGATCATGTCAGTGCAACTCTTATATGATTTAATTTAAAACTCTGTTTATATAAAAAGTTCGAATCAAGATTTTTCAAGTTTGAATTGTTATACCAAGTTTAATGACAACACTATAAAATTTATAATGGTCTAGATATTATTATTTTACATTCCAATTTTTTTTTAATCCATACCGTAATGAAATAGCTATCAATAAACTAGTAGGTTACCAAGTCAATTGTTTTTTAAAAAAACAATTGGCTTTCTTCTTAGTGATAATCTATTAAAAAAAACACATTGAAATTAAGAGAATATGGCAATGGGAAATTTTTAAAATCAAATATTTCAAATTTTATTCTCTTAATTTAACTTTAAGTGCATGGACTTAAAAAAAAAAAAAAAATGAAACCGCGACTAAAGATAAAGATAATTTGAGAGGTAATTAATTTTTTTTTTTTTAAATAGGCTAACTATTATCAAGCTACTCAATATGATAGGTTTCTAACGTCGTCTAATCAGCTTGCTCATTAATTAATGTTAAGTTTTATTTTTTTAACAATCTTAAAAAAATACCTTCCATATCAATGTAGAATATTCAGGAAAAAAAAAAAAACTTAATAAATTATGTGACTGCTGGTCCTGAAATTCGAATTAGAAAATCAATTCAGCCCGGTTCGACGGATTGATCCAAGATCCGACTGACTTGAGGCTGAAACTGGATCGGGTTGAAAAAAAATAAGGAAAAAAAACTCGGTGTGACCTGGTCAAAAACCCGATTATAATCTGTTGACTTTTTTTTTTTACTAAAATAACATCGTTTTGATTTTAAAAAAATTGATTCAAATAACCCAATTAAAATTTGGAACTCAAACCTTGAACCGAGCGAGATCTACAAACTATTTAGTTAAGTATCAGGGCAACGCTGAAACTATTTTTTCTTAAATTTACTTTGCAACATCTTACCTTATGATGTAAAACAATCGCAAATTGTTGGCGCTGTGTGAATGTCATTAGCTAACATAGTTCGAATGTAAACACATTACTTCTTTTTTCTTCTTTTTCAGAAGATAAAGATATAAAAATATGGCAACTCAAAATCTCCCTTTTCAAGAACAGACAGTTACATTTATTTATTTTAAAACCCATATATTGAGGTAGGGTTTAATATTATAGTGGTGATTGTTTTTTCAAAGTATTTTTTTTTTAAAATATATTTCAAAAAAAATATTTTTAAAAATTTATTTTTGACATCAGCACATCGAAATAATATAAAAATATTAAAAAATAATTTAAAATTAAAAAAATTTTAATTTCTTATAAAACACTGAACTAAGATTATGTTTGGAAATATAGTTAAAATGGTGTTTTTTTAAAGTTTTAATTAATTGTTTTATATTATCAGATTATTTTAATATACTGTATCAAAAATAATTTTTAAAAAATAAAAAATATATTTTTTTTTAAACCAAAAAAAAAAAATACATAAACCATAATACCTACCGCACTCTCGAATAAATCCGGAACAGGCTATCTTAATGGACGAAGTCAGAGAATTTCCAAATCAAAATATCCACTGGTCAAGCCAAGGCATGGTCTAGACTTGGAACAATATCCAAATGATGAAAGGGGCAATCATAATTGACTAGCTCCATTATTTTCTTTTTGAAATCCCATACACCGTTCAATTTACAGCATCAAAGCACATTTTTTAATTAAAATTGCAATACCCCTTCCAATCACATTCCGCGTCTCGGAATAAAAATTGTAAAAAATATGAAAAAAATCGATTAAAAAGTAGAGAAAAATCAAAATGAAGCTGCTGCTAGAACCTAGTTTTTTGCGGTCATAAAGAGGTTCGGACTGAACATCTCGAAGAAGAACAACGACCACGCAAAAAGCAAACCTCTATGGTGTGTGCTGCCACCACTATTTAAGGAGGTGATCGTGTCTCTTTCCTCAGTCAAAACTCATTTCGGGATACACCTCTACATCACCCTCATCATCTCCTTCTCCACCGCCACCATCTCTGTCGCGAGTTTAAACTCTTGTGACATCTTGGCTTTGTGTTTTATAGCTGTCCTAATCATGGACAAACAACAAAAACTCGTCTTCCACATCTTTCTCTGCTTCTCTTTCCTTTTGCTTCTCTCAGGTATATGGATGTTACTTATCTTTTTTAACCATTTTAATATATATCTTTGATTTCTTTTTTCAAGGAATATGATCTTGGGCTTGTTTTTTCTCTTCAAAACTTGTATAAAACTACTCTTGTATTGCAGAGAACACGAGGGTGTACGGTTCATCTCACCACCACCACCACCACCACCACAGACATCGTCCTCTCTTCAATTTTAGACCAAGCAAGCTCTTTGTATTTGGAGACTCGTACGCAGACACAGGCAATAACAGGAATTCCTTAGCAAGTTCATGGAAAGTTCCCTATGGAATCACATTTCCCGGCAAACCTGCCGGTCGGTTCTCAGATGGCCGTGTCTTGACTGATTTCATCGGTAAGTGGTGTCTGTGGATTCCTCTGCCTAATGATGTGTTTTCACCTTTAGCTTTACTTTCTTAGGTGTGTCCATGTAATCAGCTTTACTTTGCTTTTAGTCTTGTAGCTGTATAATTATATTTTAGTGGTGGGGTTTTCCCACTATTTTATCGTCTTGTCTTGTGACGATCACTACTGACTCTGCTACTTTTTTTTTTAAGCTGTAAAATGCTTCATTGTAGGATTAACTTTAAAAACAAAAAAAACAAAAAACCTTGTTTCAGTACTTTCGAAAGGTTCTTCTATCTTCCTTCCACTGTCTCAGCTCCCATCATCCATCTTTACCCCACCACTACCGTCTAGATAGTTTCTTTTTTGTTTTTTTATTTATTTATGTTGATATTTACTTTGCTGCAATTATTGAAACTTGTTGTTGCCCATACGACAACATTGTACACTTCAGCACTCTTTACAAGTGACAACGAATTCTTGCAATTTAAGGTTTACCTATTTACTTAATTCTTGTATTTTAAGAAAATGAATTGATTAGTCCCTGGTTTTACAATCCGTCGGTTTGATCCCTTTGTTTTTCAAATCCATCCATATCATTTTAGTTCTTTCGCCAATCTCATGTTTTCTTTCCTTTTTAGTTTTCTTATTTGAGAAATAGGAAAAGAGAAACTACAAGTACGAAGCTTAATTTAATTAACGTTAAAAACTATATATATATATATGCAGCCAAGTCTCTCGGAATCAAGTCTCCGATCCCATACAGATGGAGAAATGTGGGGATCGAGCACTGGAAAAACGGGATGAATTTCGCATATGGAGGCACTGGGGTGTTCCCTACCTTGGCTCCGGATCCGAACATGACCACACAGATTGATTATTTCCAAGATATAATCCATAAGAAAATCTACTCTGAATCAGACATATGTTCCTCTATGGCCCTTGTTTCCGTCGCTGGTAATGACTATTCAACTTATGCTACCACAAACGGCTCACCACAGGTAACATTCGATCATCCGTACTCCTCTGTTTTCTTCTTATTTCTGTATTTTGTTCTCGAATTCATCCATGCACACGTATTTGTTCAAGATGATGATGTTACATCATGTTAGTTTTGTATTTTCTTTTTCTGGAAGCATGGGCTCCAACGATCCAAACATAAATGGAAATTCAGGATGAAAAATTTGTTTCGTTTGCCTCTCTAATCAATAGATGCCTTCAACACTAGACGATGGAATGTGTGATCTTAATTAATTTCTTGTCACTATGGTAGGGCTGGCAACCTTTCATTATAGAAGTAGTGAATCAACTAGTTACGAACATGAAACGCATTCATGGCATGGGAGTGAACAAAGTGGTTGTCACCGCCCTCCAACCTCTGGGGTGTCTTCCCCGCAGCACCTTCACGTCCTCGTTCCAGCAATGTAATGGAACCGAAAACGAGCTTGTCGGTTTCCACAACCTCTTGCTGCAACAAGCAGTCACAAAGTTGAACAATGAAACCAAGGATTCTACGTTTGCCATTCTTGATCTCTACAAGGCATTCATGGCTGTTTTCAAAAGCCAAGGAAAAACTCCAGGTTTGTTTCTTTATTTTTTCAGCTATTACATGAATCATTTAGTACATAGCAAAGTAATTAAACGGGCTTGCTATATCATGCATGTTGTCTCAGTTTAAGATATTTTCAAGCTATGCTCTTGACCGGAGCTCTTCCTTCTTTTTCCTTTTTCTTTTATTGCCCTGCTCAGGAAGTTCGCAGTTCGAGAATCCGTTGAAGCCATGTTGCACCGGAATATCCACTGAATATGGCTGTGGAAGTGTGGATGCGAACGGAGCGAAAAAGTATGTAGTTTGTGATGATCCTGAAACTACATTTTTTTGGGACACAGTGCACCCTACGCAGGAGGGATGGCGAGCTGTGTATTCAGCTTTGCTCCAAGAACAATAATTGTAGAAAAAAAAAAAGAAATTGGTGGTGTGAAGTAGTTGTTCCTGTTATGCATTCCCCAATAATATGATCTTTGGATCTACTTTTCTTTTATTTTTATTTCTCATCTTTCAAGAATTAGCGAATTGCTATATTAATTAGTTTTTATGATTATCTTGATTTTCTTTTCTTTTCTTTCTTTTTTTTTTCTTTTTGGAGATGATCAAATTTCTCAGTCAGTTAGATCCATGTGTGCGATGATAGGCTATTAGATCCTGCTCGTGCACTTTTTAACCAAGCAAATCACCTATAGTCTTTTGTTCAAAAAAACAGGAGAGCTATTAACTTGTGAACATTGAAGCACCTTTTTTTTTCAATTAATTTTTTTTATAGCCTAGTTAAATGAAATTAAACTTGAGATTGCTGTAAAAACACAAAATTAAAATATTGAAGATTAAAATCTAAAAACAAAGAAAATATATAACTAATATCATATTAGTGACACCTTTTATTTTTTTTTTTTTGGTATTTTTTTTCGGTCTTTGGGTTGAAAAAAAAGAGAGAAAGAATAACCTAAATACAACAAACAAAAAGATTACTTAGTTTGACCATTTTTTGATAGTAAAACTCATTTTTCTTGATATCAAACGATTTCAATCGACTAGAGTAGTAGTTGATTTCATTACACTAGAGTAGTTTGATGATTGTAGGTTTTGTGTCTTAGCATGCTTCAAAAAAGAGATCATGTTTTGTTTTAGTCCTTTTGGTTTGGTTGATCTTTATTTTTTTTTTTAGATGATTTTGGAGTGTTATGAAGTTGTTAAATGGCTTAGGATGATTTGTATAGTGTTTATTAAGTGTTTTGGATAAAAATATGTTGAAAAATAAATTTTTCAACCCAAAAAACCCTTCTTTAAATTTTTATCCACTACAATAATAGCTAGATTATGTAGAGCATTAGGCAGTATGTCACTTGTTACTCTTTTAAAAAAAAAACATGATTTAAAAAAGAAATAAATAAAACAAAATTCAAGCGAAATAGCTCACACAAGCCTGCATACTTGAGCTATTTTTTTAGAGCTATTTTTTTGTCATTAATTTTTTTTAATTTTATTATTCAATGTTAAGTTTTTATTGAATTTTTTTCTTAATTTTATCTTTTAATATTTAATTAATTTTTAATTAATATTCATGATTTTTTTCATATTGTTTTTTTATAAGGTTATTGTGGTATCAAATAAACATCATAATATTTGGTTAGTGTCTGATTTTGTGAGTAATTATTTTTTTATCATATAATTACATAAAAATTAATTTAAAAAAGTTATTAAACTTAACAGAGTTTATAATCCATATTATGGATTTAGCAGGTAAAGCCATGGAAACCTTGTCAATCTAATATTTTCATATTTTTTAAAACAAAAATGTTATCTTGAAAAAAAAATTAAAGATAAATCATGTTTTTACTAGTAGTTTGAGTTGTTTTTTTTAACCCGATAAATTTACTATGTCACATTAAAAAAATTCCACCTAAATATATTTAAAATTTAAACTAAATAAAAAGTCATGTCAAAATTTTCAGGTTTGACCACACTATATTTAATAATAATATAAAAAAAGATCCATTTTATAGGCAGTGTAGCTGGTCCTTGCTAATTTAGATATCCTTTCCTTCCTTCCTTTGAACTCATTAGACTTTAGCTCTAAAAAGGAGTAACCATAAACCATGTCCTTGCAACTTTAAATGCTACTATTTTTATACTTGAAAGTCATAACGTTCATTGATATAATAAAAAGTTGCAATTTTTCTTTTTACTTATCAGCGAACAAATATATTTTGAGAATTGGATTAGAAAAACAAATAAATAAATCACTTGCATTTATTGGTACAGCTTAAGAATGACTGTCATTTTAATATCAATTAGTTACAAAAAAAATAAAAAAATTATAAACGCTATCAGTGCTTAATATTGCTTTATAATAATCTATCCGAATGGAAGAGAAAATAGAAGTGCCTCCTTTATAGAAATTATGATCTCTAAATCATGGCTACCAACACGTTTTGGAGCAGAAGAACACCTACATTTTAACTTGGGGAGAAAGGGGGGAAAGGGGAAACAATCTAAGCCCATATTTATTACTCCGATACTCGTACAAATGAACCATCAATGAAATATGAAGGAAAAACTGGAACTGCCTCTACAGAATAGTTTACAATCGCAAATCCAGAAGGGAAGAACAAAATCTTTGAAGTGCTATTTTCATGTAATAAAACTATTTTAGTATTGTATGATGTAGCCAACTTCAACTCCTGATGGCACTCAATGCTTTGAGAACATGCCTTGCATTAAAGAGGAGAAGTCATAATCCTTTCCGGCTGGTGTTGAAGTACCCGATGAGACCGAGGATGACGATTGAGTTTTCCCGACTCCATTGTTTGTCCCACCATTAGCAGGGGTAGCTTGCTCAATGTTATAAAGGCTGCAAGCACCAAGGGTAAGAATATGAGTGCAGAAAATACCTCAAAATCTAGACGGGAGAACAGTTTTTAAAAGTGGAAAAGAGAAGCATTTATGGATATGAATTCAAAGTGTACTTGTAAAAAACTTTCAAATTCCAGCATTTCTAATCATTCTTTTAAGTTTTTATCATGGCAACATCATTTTACTAACATAGAAAATACAATAACGGTCTGAGGATTTTACACTCTATGCAGCTATAAAACAGGAATACATGTGCTCACGTAAAACTTGAAACTGCAGTGCTTTTCAAGTGGCTCGGAGCTTCCATCCTGTAAGTAACAAAAGGGGGGGAAAGAAGAAATGCAGCAACAAGCTTATGCTATAGCTTTCTCACTTCCATTGTCTTCACTCCACAACACTACGTGAATTTCTTCATGGAATGTTATAATTGGAAACAATTGAGTAATTAGCAATTTTATACCTCGTGCAATGGAAGACTGAGGACCAAACTCAAGCAGGAAGATATAGACATGCACACAGAAATGTGGGGAGGGAAGATAGCATACAGAGAGTAAGATGAAAAAAGTAGTCATATGATTTTTCATTTCTGTCTACTTGAAGACCACAAATTTAAAAGCAAGCCCAGTTTTACCAATTGAGGAATGATTGTTGGACTTCTGCCAAAATAAAAGGAAGCTACTATGCACATAACAAGATATGCATGTTAAAAATATTCTCTGGCAGTCTAATACTATCTGAAACTTGACTCGCCGCAAACAAGCTGATCAAACAAATTAACAGCTGACGGGGTGGCCCTCCCCCAAACCCCACACAAACACCAACAAAAAAATAAAAAATAAAAAAATAAAAGGGAAAGGAAAAAGGTTATAAAATTCATGGTTTCAGTTTCAACAGAGTTCAAAGCACGATCACAGGTTATATATATTCATCAACACCACAGTAGACTAGGGAAAACAAATTACCTAGATGTTGGATATGGTACAGAGCTTCCCCCAGGATGTGTCAGTCTTATGTCAGCAGTCTAGCCCAGTAAAAAAAAACATCATCAGAAAACTACTGAATTAAGCCAATTAAGTATCGGCAAAAATGAAGGCAATCCATTCCATAATATGAACCTGCTTAAGTTTCTGTAAGTCACCCTGCCCAGCTACTGGCATCAAACCAGGGATTTGGTATCCAATATTTGGCCAGTTTTGTGCAGGTATGCTAATACCATTTGGCCCTTGCTGTTGAATACTGCCTGAAAGTTTTTGGTCCCCACCAGCAGATTTTGCTGCAGTGGCCATAAGAAGTTGCTGTTGCTGCGCCAGTATAGCAAGTTGCTGTTGATTCATTGCTTTTGGGTCCCCGCCAGCAGATTTTGCTGCAGCAGCCATAAGAAGTTGCTGTTGCTGTGCCAGAATAGCAAGTTGCTGTTGGTTTATCTCTTTTGGGTCCCCACCAGCAGATTTTGCTGCAGCAGCCATAAGAAGTTGCTGTTGTGCCAGCATAGCAAGTTGTTGTTGATGCATCGCAAACGGTGATACCATATTGGACTATAAAATTTTGCGAACAAAATCATCAGATAATATTTCAATTCCACGATAATTCCACAAAGTTGAACTCCAGTGCAAACTCAAACTAAGTTGGTTTTTTACGGAGGTGATAGATGTGATCAAGAAATCAGAACATCCAGTTAGAATCTAATAAATCACCAAAAAAAGTTTTGAGGAAAAGTTCAAAAGATGCATGAATGATGCCAAAGCATATACCTTCTCAAAAAGGCTCATTATATCATTTTTTACATCTTTCTGGGGTTTCTCCAAGACTGAAGGGGTTGCTAAAGAAGGTGAATCTTTAAATAAATCCTCAATTCCAGAAACGGACGGGGTATCATTTTGTACTGCTTTAGTTGGACCAGTATTTCCAGTTGTTGATACTTCTTCGGCAACTGCTGCAGCTGCAAATTTAGGAAGAGTCCACATTGTTAACAAGAATCACTATATATGTGTGTGTGTCTGAAAAAGAAAAAATCAGCAAATTACACATAAAAGGTCATGGTAAGTATGATTGCCCAAACAGATGAAAACATACATTGAAAACCTGCCCAACTGTTATCATCATTAGCAGCTACCTCCGAGCCATTTTCAGTAGGGCCATCCATGGAGAGCAAGTCGAAAAGGTCAGTAGCAAAATCAACTTTGGGTGGAGAGACAGCTGGAGCAGCATCTGCAACCTTCTTTGCAGCTTCAGTAGCCTCCGCCATTGGTTCAGCTTTTTCAACAACCTGTTGAGGCTTTGCAGGAGCAGTGACCTGTTTGTGAAAAAATATCGTATGCTCAAATAATGATGCATCTAGGAGTTTTATGCGTGGCAATGAAAAAAGAAACAGCAATAAGATGTGAGATGACTGCAAAGTGAGGAAACAATGAGAATCATGCATTTAACCCCTCAAACCAGTAGTCATTGCATAAGAGACAGGAAACTAGATCCATATGATTTAGATATAGCATGATTTGATTTTATATAAACATTGGGTTATTCTGATTGGTTGTGCTTTTGGAGATAGATTTTACCTTATCGAAACCTTTTCTTCATAACAAGATTTTTATACCCTTAAGCATCCACATCCATACTCTAATTGAACTCCCTAGCTATAATAGCTAGAAAATATATGTTTTACCCGTAGCATTGTAGCTCCTCAAAGCACTTACTATTCTGGCTTTGTAAACAGTACTTGATATATATAGTGTATACTGTAGCACTCTAATTGTGGTGATGCGGTGGTGGTGAAAAGGAAGAAGTGATTCGCAGGAAATTTATTGGTGTTGCTGTCATTCTTCTGTCTTCTGCAACTTCTAGTTACTGTTAAAATAGGAAATTTATTCGGTTATTTTTTGTTAATTGGTTTGGATTTCAAAGCCTCTGCCTCTTCTCTGCTAGAGCTACCAAATCAACAAATCTCCAGCTTCGACAAGGCAGAAGGTGCAGCCACCATGGTACATCTCCGCATCTCTCTCCCTCTCTTTAGCTGCTTCTTGATTCTTTCCTCTTAAAGATCTGCTTCTGCAAGGGCATTAGCTAAAAGGGTTTGTGCCTTCATTCATGTTTCTGTTTTGCAACCTAAATTTGGTTTCTTCGTGGTTTTTATCATCTGGGTTTGTGATGTCAAATGTAATTAGCAATCCTAGATGGTTACACTTCATTAGATCCCATTTTGCACATCAATCTATATAGTGTATGAAGCACAACCAGTAATTGAATTAAACAGAACTTGGACAGTCCATGTGTTAAAACTTGGTTGCTGATTTTCTTTCAGGGACATGGTATTCCACATGAGATTCTTGATTTCTGATGTTGCGATTTTTTTTATTATTTTTGTTGTCGGGTTTCGTGTTAATCTGCATTTTCTGTATGTTGAATTTTTTAGGTTGCGAATGATGACGAGGATGAAGATGATGTTTATGATTCTAGACATGCAGGCAGTGCTTAGCTGCAAGACACAAAATCTGAGTCCTTTACAGAATTGCCCAGGCCTCAGTCTGTTCTTACTATGGATTGTTTTTATAATAAAGAGGCAAAGAGACAAAAAAACTGGTACATATTTTTCTTTGATTCATCTGAATTCCATGGGCAAAAAAGTTCAATGGCCCAGTATGTTGTCGATATTCTTTGAATGAGTGGCTAAATTGTAATAGAGAGCAAAAATCTCTTTGAATTTTACTGAGAGCAACATTGACATAATTTTTTTACAGTATTGCAACTTTCTTCAAGCATTGCCTTTGTTGCATGGTCTAGCAGCTTTAAATGAATGAGAGCAATACACAAGTTTCAGCAGCCAGTGAGGCATTTGTGAGGGTGTGATATTCCTAGCTGTCATTACATAGGAGTTCTATGCAAGATTACCTGGGCTCATTTAACATTTTCCTTGATCATTTTTCTGCAAACTCGTTTCCAGCCACCAAGTCAACTCCTTTTTTCTTTAGCTGTATGTGAAATCATACGAATTTCTGAAGAAATCACATTACAGCTTTTTTCTCTTCTTCTCCTGGTCAGATTTTCTTTTCTAATTTTGCAGAGATGAAGATTAAAAAGTTGATGCAATACTAGACACCCATCATTTTGTTTCTTTTGATATTTCATATTTGCATATGAACAAATTGTGCTTGTCATACCTCTCCATTTTTCCTCACACGGCTATCCTTGTCATACACCTATTTGAAATGCTCTTTCTTTTTTGGGAAATCAAAACCATTGTGAGCTTAGGATTCAAATGTGTGTTCAAATTTTTTATTTAGAGCCTATTTACTGGAAAAGTTCCATTTTTTATTTCCCTTTTTTCTATAACTTCCAAAACTGTCATGTGATCCGTAATCAGGTTGCTAATACACTTTGAAGCTAGGGTGATGCTATACAGCTTGATTTGTATATTGTCAATTGCCTTAATAGCATATGTGATTCTTAAACCTTTCATACATGCTAGGGTGACATGCTGTATAACCAGACATACAACGTTGATCAAAGTTGCATTTGCTTCTGAAGAAATTAAAGATGCTAAAAAACCTGTACGTTCCAAAACATCAATATAGTTTTAAAAATGCTCATGTTTGGACCAACTTGTAGAAGGACCCTATAAAGCATCTATTACTCAGATGAATTGACAATTAAAATCAGATTTTCTTGTGCAAAAAGTAGTAGACAGTTAAGGCATACATGCAATGAATATGGCATCCTTGTGAGTACTTGTTTGCATGTTGTCTTTGAAGATTCATCTTACACTAGATAGATTTATGGTTGCATTGGGATTTTAGTTGTGAGTACTTTGTGTGTTCAAAAAAGAAAAACTTGCAGTTGGTTGTCTAGGAATTTTAGTTGTGGTACAGATAAAAAGGGAAAAATAAAAAACAAGGTCCAGTTCTTTCCAAATGCATGTAAATAGGCAGATTAAGACATTGAAGATGCTAACTAAATTTGACGGTTCTGATGAATTTCCATATTATTCTAGAATCAGATCAACTTGCTTTGCTCATTCATTAATGAAAGAATATAACTGTTTGATGTGCAAGTGCAATGAAACAGAGAGGCAATGAAACATGAAAGAAATAACTGTTTGATGTGTTTGACAGTCAGTTTCCGTACATTGGGAGCTAATATTTTTCTCCATGGTGCAATAAATGTAGGATTGATGGTCAGCAACTCCTGCAACTCATTATCCCTTTACTCAAAGTTCAATCAACTTAGATGAAGATGATGTTGTACTTGGTGACAATGACAATATGGAGAGACTGATAGGTACAAAGGTGGCAAAGAAGCAAGTTAAAAAAAGAAAAGGGTAGCACAATTTCTCATGTTTGATCGATCTTAGAGGATTACAAAGAATATAAAATGACATGGAACGTAAGAAGAAGGAAAATTTTGAAAAATCATATGCTTTAGAGAAAGAGAAAGTAAAGGCAAAACATGTCGAGGCAAAGACGGAAAGAGGCAGGATTGTTATGATGCAAGAACCTTAATTGAAACAACAAGGTGAAGAGACAATAATGTTGATAGATACAACAAGCATGCCTTGACATTGGTTGAATATTATGAGATGCATCAAATGGAGATATTAGTAAAATGATGTGATAGTGATTTTAATTAGTAGGGATTGTTTAAACTTTCTTCTTTTTTAAAGTGTATGCATTTTCTTTTTATTATTTTTAATTTCTACTATATTAAAATAATTAATTTTCAAAAGTGTCACTGAATAATTAGAATATTCATTAACATAATTTGAAAGCAATCAAAAACAAGAAATAACATACACTTGAATATTCATCTCACATATAATTTGAATAACAAAAAATAATAATAAAATATTCATGACTCTTTATTTTAGAGAGCATGGATGTGATCACATGTTTTAGAGAGCTAGCTAAAATGGCTTTCTAGCTATTTTAGCTAGGACTTAGCTAAAAAGTAAAGAACATGGATGTGGATGCTCTTAGATCTTAGTATTTATTGAAGCTGTCTTTTCAAACATAAACAAAGGAAAGAAATGATCAAGTAGTCCACAACATATTCTTTGAATACAGGAAATCCAACTCGAACTCAAAAGGTAAAATTCAACATACCTGCTCAAATGCCCTAGGAGGAGCAGGAAGACTTATTCTTGTAGCAGGAGCACTGTTTTTTGAATTTGATACTTGAAAATTCTTTCTTTCCTCAAACAAATTTTCAGAACTGCTGGTGTGTCCATGCCCGCTTCTTTCAGCAGGTCTCTGCCAATGCAAAGAAGACCTTTCATCCCTCCCACTAGAAGGAGATTGTGGTTTTCCATCTTTAGAGACCCATCTCTTCTCTTCATACCTGAGAAAAAAAGTAACAATCAGGCACACTGCAATCATATGGACACACAAAGAGAATGACCAAACAAAACAGATTGAGAAAACTTGCTAATAATAGGGTTCTAACTATAGACATACTTTGCACGAATGAAATTCTCAATTCCAACTCTGTCGTAGTTTGGTGGCAGGTCTGCTTCCCAATAACTATTTGCTCTCTCATTCCCCATTGCTACAAAAAAAACAGCACAAAACAGGCTATTTATTAAACTCAAAAGTAAATGAAAATCAATCAGAATAAATCACTAGTTTGGAACAAGCCATTGAGCTTACATTGAATAAATGCAACCTGCTCTGGAAGCCATGTGTCAAGGGTTGCAGATCGAACCTGCAGAAGAGAACCAATCTAGAGTCAGAATATCCTCAAGGATAATTGCAGCTTGATGTCTAATAAACAGCATCTCCAAGTGGAAAATTAATAATCAAATTCAAAAGGTATAGACAACAGCAAGATATAACTTTATTGATCAACCAACAGTAGGCCTGGTTACCATGAACATCAAAAAAGAAAAAAATGGACAGCGCGTCATTAATCTCATAATAGTAAATAATCACCATACCATTTTTCTTTAAATTTTCTGTTTCTGTAATCAAAAGAGGCTAATACAAAAACTATTTCTTCATTGTTTTTCACAAAGCAACTCTTCATAGAAGACCTTGAAGGTCTCATCTAAAATTCCTACTTTATGCCCAAATTTTTTAAAAATTATCTTAGTCTTCAGTTAAAGATGCTTAATTGGATTACAAAACAGTTAGTCACCTTCGATATGTGCACCCCAAGACTTCTATGGATCCCTGAACATTGCATGCAAATAAAGATACCCAAATTTACGCTTGCCCATCTTGGCCCTCTGCAACGGAAACAGGTTAGACTCAGTAGCTCAAACAGATTGTAAAGCAACAAAAAAACTTAACAGTATCCAGCCACTTGAGAAGATCCATGACTTTAGAGTAATTTTTTATTTTTATGTTGCTAATTATTTACTATTATGCTAATTGTATCATATCTTGATATTCTTCTAGGTACATACTTGGCTTTGCAGTCAGCACATTCCCTATTCTCGGGCAATTTCAGGAGTCCTTCCAATATCTGCATATGCACAAACAGAAAAGATGGAAGTAAATCAACATAATACATTATTAAGAAATAAAAACGGAACAAATAGTATTGATACTAGAATTCATAAAGTAAAAACATTTAGAATGCAGAAAACAACAAAGCAAAAAAAAAAAATTATTAGCAAAAATCATAGTCCACTTCAATGACCAACAGCATCACATGCAGTTAGCCCCAATGGCAGTCATAAAGTCTAAACTTTGACATATATCAAATGCAGCAACACCTTGCCATGAGGTTCAAAAAATCACTATAAGAATGGAATGCATGATACAAGAGACAAGATGGAAATCAATAAAGACTCTAGAAAACTCCATGGTGCAACTATGAATCAAATATCAGGAAGAAATCACATTTCCAGCAGCTTATAAAAAACTAATATTTAATCCCAAAAAGCTCAATTCACAATTGCTCCCCAAAAACAAAAGAATCAGACTGCCAAGTTGGCAGATTATGCATACCATACACGTAGATTCGATCATAAAATGCGCACTCCATCCCATTTAACACAAATTACCCCAACAGCATATAATCCCTGTAGTTAATGCACTCGGAATCCAAACAAATTCTAAGGTAGAAGAAATTCAATCCCTCCTAATTCCATAATGCCACACCAGCACTCGTGAAAGATGAACAAGAAATACCTATATTTAGCATTAGAGAAGAAAACAAATCACAAGCAGCAAAATAGTCAAGGACACTGACATAGTTCAGCCTATCTTAATAATTACAAAATGCAAGAATGTTGAGAAAATTTCTTTGTTCTTCATTCCGAATTAGACTGAAATTTCACCACCAGGATATATAATTCAGAGAAAATGCAACTTTAATCTTCTACTTTGATCTCAAGATATTATATAACTAACCAGCAATAATGCAAATGAATCGCATCATATCAAATATAAATCTCTGCCAATCTAAAACTTGAAATTCACATCCCTAAAAGGTTTAACTCCAAAAAATTAACACAATCACCATTAATTAGTATAACAACCATCGCCATAATCAAGACGTACTTCATCGATACCAAAAATATTAAATAAAATGTAAAATCAAGCACAAATAAATATCAATGATCGAATTAATCATCTATCCAATCTAAAACCGCAAGACACATCAGATCAAATCAATCGCCACTTAATTCATAATCATAAGGATAAAAAAGAAATCGAGATTAAAGCAAAAACAGGATAGAGATTTCGATCAAGAAAAAAAGACTAACCTTTCTGTGCCTGGCATTGAGCTCTTTAGAGACGTTGGCCTTCTCGTTCATGGTGAGCCTGCAATAACCGCCAGAAAGAAGAAATTGGCTGATCGAGAGAGTGAAAGAAAGTCGTAGCTGCAAAAGATAGAGAGGTCAAGATCAATTTGGTCTTTTTAGAACCACTTTCTCCTCCCTATCTCTCTTTCTTTCCCTCTGATTAGTGCGCGATCCAAACAGCACAATAAGAAGAGGAGGAAGGAGAAAGAGGGGTGTTTTTTTTTATTTATTCAAGCGTTTCCTTATTTTTAATCTTTATTTTATCTGTTTATTCATTTTTTTTATTTTTGGATGTTTGAAAGTGTAGTGAAAATATTTTTTTTATTAAAATAATTTTTTAAGTTTATTTTGATATTAGTATATTAGGAAATATTTAAAAAATTAATTTAAAATATAAAAACAACAAATTATTATTATCTATCGTGGTTGGTACGTGTAAGATAATGGGATTAAGACGCGAAGCGCGTAGGAGAAATGTATCTTTTGTGCGACCTGGTCGGGTGTAACTAGTTGCATCGCACGGTTCTCGTCAGAAACATTTTGATCACGCCCAAGCAATTGACATGGAAAATGTTGTTCTCCAATATGTTTTTTTATTTGACATTAAACGTATTCTAAAACTATAGAAGAAACTAGTTAACTAGCCCGCTATATACTGCATATCAACTTTATATTTATAAAAAATATTAAAAAAAAAATAAGATTCACAGCACTAAATCCAAGATTATTGGATTTTGGTTTAGCTATAATGCTAGATTCAAGAATCTTTAATCAAGTAGAGCTATAAGACCCAAAAAAACTTGGATCTAACGGCTTTGTCACTTAAGTAATTTGGGTTAAATGTCTCTTTCCAGCTCCAAGTTACTTAGTTATGAAAAGGAATGTTAAACGCAAATTAATAATGAAAGTAATAATGACAATAATTTATTTTACCCTTCAAATCAAATCTATATTTTTTTGTAGTAATAATATTTATTTAAAATTTTATAATATTAATAATATTATTAAATTTGTATAACCCAAGTTTTTATAGATCTTAATTGCTTCCAATAAAATTTATGGTTTTCTTTTTATAGTAATAATATATTTTTAAAAAATTTATTAATGATAATAATAATAATAAACTTATCTCGCTTAAGTTCTTATAGTTTTTAATCCTTTCAAATCAAATTTATGATTTTTCTTCAATAGTAATAATATTTTATTTTGATGATGATGATGATAATTTATAATTTGACCATTCAAATCAAATCTATGGTTGTTTTTTAATATTAGTAATATTTTTTTCAAATTTATTAATAATATTATTAAACTTGAATGCCCAATATCAAGTGGGTCTAGCTTCAATGCTAGATCCAAGAACTTTGAGCCCCTTTTAGACGCCATATCTAAGAGCTTTGAATTTGACTGCAACGCCGAACAAAGAGCTTTGAATCCAAATGTTAGACCCAAAAACCTTAAGTTCAGATATCAAACCCTAGAGTCTTTGATCAAGTATGGCTACAAGACCTAGGCGACTTGGATTTGACGCCCCTGTCAGACCCAAATAACTTGGGTCTGCCGCCCATTTCCAGCTCCAAGTCCTTTGGGTCTAGAAGGGATGTCAAACCTAAGTTAATAATAATAATAATAATAATAATAATAATAATTTATTTTACTCATCAAATCATATCTATGTTTTTTTTTTATAATTAGTATATTAATTATAATAAGAATAAGAATATTTATAATACAAGCAATCATATTTTTAATGGTAATAATAATATTAAACATGTATGTCTCAAGTTTAAGTGGGTCTGGCTGCAATGTTAAGTCCAAGAGCCTTGGGTCTGGTTACAACGCTGGACCCAAAAGCCCTCGGTTTGGACACCATGCCCAAGAGTTGTGGGTCCGAACGCCAGACCTAAAAGTCATGGGTCTTGATGACGGACCCATAATCCTTGGGTCAGACGCCGGACATCAGGCCCAAGATCCTTAGGGCAGGTGGGGCTAGAATTGGGTTTGGAATGGGATATCAGGCCTAAGTTAACAACAACAACAATAACAACAACAATTGATTTTGCCCTTCAAATCAAATTTATAATCTTTTATAGTAATAATATTTATTTCAAATTTAATAATATCAATGAATTTAATAATATTAAACTTGTATGGCCCAAATTTTTATAATTTTTTAATCCCTTTAAACGTCAGACTTAACAGCCTTGGGCTCAGCTGCAACACCGGACCTGAAAATCTTGGGTATGGACATCGGATCCTAAAGCTTAGGGTTCTGGCGTGGACTTAAGAGCCTTAGATTCTAGCTCGAACCCAAGATCCTTGGACCAAGCATGGATGCAAGATCCAAGTGACTTGGGTCAATGCCCCTGCCAGACCCAAGCAATTTAAGTCACGCGCCTCTTTTCAACCTGTAGTTACTTAAGTCTGGAAGGGGATGTCACACCTAAGTTAATAATAATAATAATAACAATACTAATTGATTTCACCCTTCAAATCAAATATATGTTTTTTTTTTCGATAGTAATAATATTTATTTCAAATTTAATAATATGAATAATAATATAAAACATGTCTGACTCAAGTTTTTATAGTTTTTAATCCCTTGAAACTAAAATTATGGTTTTTCTTTGATAGTAATAATATTTTTTTGAAATTTATTAATGATGATAATAAATTAATAACAAAAACAACAACAACAACAATAACAATAATATTCATACTAATAATAGAAGATATAATTTATATTGAAGGAATAACAAATTCATAAACATAAAACATTAACTATTTTAGTGGGAATATATGATTTGAATTTTTACGGGGTTTGCATACCCAAGCATGCGAGTCTAGTCCTTGAGCCTAGGGTCTGATTGACATGTCTGATCCCAGTGCCAGTATATGTCAGTCATGTCATTCCCCAACGTTAGACCCTAAAAAACCCGAATTGACCTCAAACACCATTCAATGCCAAATGTATTACATTGAAGTGATAACCTCACCCCCAATTACATGCCTAATAAGTTTTTTTGGTAAAGACAATCACTTTATTACACTGTTTTAATCCACAGTATTTTATATCTTGGTGAACAGTATAAAAATAAATAGTAAAAACTCAACATCATATAACTTTTATGAGATGGCATGCCTGTGCGCTGTTGCGGGCTTATAAAATAAATGTACTTGATAGTGTTATAATTGTGAACCAACGCTAGATAAGTAATAGAAACTAAAGGTATGATGGAGCCAATATTTCATGACGAAAAAAAAAAGTTGTGTTGGTGATCAAAAACTTTGAGACTGAACAAAATGATTTGTAGCAATCCACAGTGTTTTGTGAGCAAATATATGGTGCTTTCACCACATGATTTAGCTTTTATGTTAATAAAAAACAAAAAAAAAATAACAAAGCTAAATTCTCTACTAACTTAATATTAAAAAAAACTCAACAGAGATAATTTTGGAAGGAAAAAAACCCATGAGAAAAAACGTTGTATCAATTGACAATATTTTGTGAGGAAAACTACAGTGTTTTCCCCAATATAATCGACAAAGACAATTTTACAAAGAATCATAAAAAAACCCATTTAGAGAAATACAATAGTAATCTATAGTGTTTTGTGAGGAAAACAACAATGCTTTTCTAATATGATTTAGTTTTATTGTAATTATAATTTTTAACTAACTCAATATTTAAAAACAAAATCGACAAAGATAATTTTGGAAAAAAAAATAAAAAAAAATCATGTGAGAAAACAATGCAGCAATTCGCAGTGTTTTAAAGAAAAAAAATTACAAAGCTAAATTCATAATCAGCTCAATATTAAAAAAAATAAAATGGACAAAGACAATTTTTGAAAAAATAAAATAAAATAAAAACACAAAAAAAACATGGAAAAAAACCATGCTGGAAACACTGTAGCAATTTACAGTGTTTTGTGATAAAAGTTATAGTGCTTATAAAATAAAATAAAAACACAAAAAAAAAACAGGGACAAAAAAAACCATGCTGAAAACATTGTAGCAATTCACAGTGTTTTGTAATGAAAACTACAGTGCTTCCCCACATGATTTAACCTTAGTTATAATGACTTATAATTATAATTTTCAACCAGCTCAATATTAAAAAAAAAAATTGACAAAGATAATTTTGAAAAAAAATTATATATAGAAAAAAAACTATGTGGAGAGACATTATAGCAATCTATAGTGTTTTATGAGGAAAGCTATAGTGCTTTCCCCATATGATTAAGCTTTATTGCAAAGTTAAATCTAACCATATCAATATTAAAAAAAAATAGCATCGACAAAGTTAATTTTTAAAAAAAATATTAAAAAAAAAAAGAAAACACAAAAAAAATTTGGAAAAAAATCCATGTGAGGAAAAACTATATTAATGCATAGTGTTTTGTGAGGAAAGTTACAATGTTTTCTCTATATGATTTAACCTTACTTGTATTTACTTGTAATTATAATTCTTAACCAGCTTAATATTAAAAAAATAAAATTAACAAAATTTTTTTTAGAAAAAATCATAAAAAAACAAAAAAAAATAATGTGGGAAAAAAAAAACTGTAGCAATTCACAATAATTTGCAAGGAAAGCTACAATGCTTCCCTCACATATTGTAACTGTAATTCTTAACCAGCTTAATATTAAAAAATAAAATCAAAAAAGATAATTTTGGAGAATATCATAAGAAAACAAAAAAAAAAAAACTATGTGGAGAAATACTATATCAATCAACAATGTTTTAAAGAAAAAATTACAAAACTAAATTCTTAATCAGCTCAATATTAAAAAAATAAAATTGACAAATATAATTTTGAAAAATAAAAAAATATATAAAAAAACCATGTGGAAAAACACCATAGTAATCTATAATATTTTAAAGAAAAAAAATTACAAAGCAAAATTTTTAACCAGCTCAATATTAAAAAAGTAAAATTAACGAAGATAATTTTTGAAAAAAAGAAAGAAAAAGGGTAAAAAAAAGAGAGGAAAAAGTGACAAAAAAACAGAAAAAAATAAAAAGAAAAAGTGCAAAAAAATAAAAAAGAAAAAAAATACACTTTAAATTACTATTATATTCAACAGTGCATTGGATACAGGTGAAACACCCTTTAGCTTATTACTTAATTATTACAGAGACCAAATCGAGGGACATGGCAACGAAAATACTGTTGGAATAATGACAACACAACATACATGGACAATGACAGCACACGTGAAACAAGAGATTTTCCTGTAATATTTGTGCTTTTAATTTTTCTTATTTGCTTGTATTAATTACACTTGTCTATAACAAATAAGAGATTGGGAACAATCTCTTATATGACTGAAACACTTAGATTATATGCAAAATACGAATAAATTTGCTGAGAAAAAACTAATTCTAGTAGGACTGGCAGCAATAACTAACATGTGGCATATAGTATAGTATATTTACACGACACAAAATGATTTGTTCTTGTACTGATAGGATTCATAACAGCATGTTTTTAATTTATTGAGTGTTAAGAATTAAGTTTAAAATTAAATTCAATATTTAAAAATACTATAAAATAAAAATAAATAAAAGATCAATCTCTTTGATTTACAATTGGAGAAATTTGATATTAAAACTAATTTTCTCATAATACTCTTCTAGTTCTTTTATGAAATTAATAAAAAGTAATATAGAAAGTAAAATAAATTGAATTTTATCTCTCTTAAACAAGTAAATTAAATTTATTTATCAATTAAATTTAAACCAGATACTGTAATTAAATTCAATTACCTTATAATTGGCTCTAAACAACCTTAAAAGCACCAACATCAATAGTTGGTGCCATCTATTATAATTTCGATAAAAAAACTCATGGCTATCATAAAAAATTAATCAACAAGCAAACGGAGATGTCAGGTGGCCAGATGAAGAAAGGGGATAGCTGGAGGGAGGAGGATATTATGGTCAACTGGCAGGTCAAAATGAAAGGAGAGGACGCGAAGGATAGGACAACCTTGAGCTCCCAAATGGACAACCACCTCAGGTCCGTCAACTCTTTACAAAAGACCACGGCCCGTAGATACCAATACTAATAATAATTAGTAGTAATAATATTAATTTTTTTCAAAATTATATAGATAATTTATAATTCACTATAATAGTTAACTAATGTTTATGACCTTGAAAAAAAATTACTTATATTGAAGCAAGGGATTTTTTGTATTTTCACAAGAGTTTTTTTTATTCATTCAATATTTTTAACCATAGTAAAATAGTAAAAAATACCCCTAAAATAAAAGAATCAACATAGTAAGGACAAGGATATCTTAAATATTTTTTTTTTATAAATAATCAAATTACACATGAGCACTTAAATCTAAAAAATATAAGTAATTGAAATTAGGGGTATTAGAGTATTTTAACCTCAATTTTTGTAATTAATTATAGGTTTGATTGAGGGTGATAATATAATTTAATATTTAAAATAACATTTTTAAATTTAAAAAAAAACTATTTGCATGTTAGGGCCACCACTTACTATGGGTGGCATGTAAGACGGTTCACGATAGTTAAAAATAAAAATTTATTATATAATTTTATTTTTTTTATTATGAGTAGCGCACATTATCCAAAAATAAATAATGTTATTTTAACCTTAATTAGTGCTTTTATCCATTTATCATTTTCAATTTTGATGTTATTTGGTAGCCCATAAAAAAATAATATCTAAATATTATTATTTTTTAATATCTAAATATTATTTTTTATATAAAAAATAATCTGGTCTCACGAAAAAAACACGAAGGCTAGCCTTCCCAGTATTAAATTGGCCTTTACCATTATGAGCCTAGAAATAGTAAGCAAGAGTAAGTTCATATTCATTTAAAAACTAAATTCTGATGAGATAGAGGGTAAACCGGTAAAGCGGAGCCTTGCCTCTAGAGTCTCCCGGTAAAAAGGTAACACCATCCCTTGACACATATAGGCAATGTAAGTTATTAGTAGTGATAACTTGGGTTATATTTCTGATTAATTAAATAAATTGATTTTTATTTAAAAAAGATAATAACAATAAATGGATATATATAATCCATCAATGAGAAGCAAAAAAAAAATAAACTATCAACTTGAATTAGATAGTATAAAAATAATAAAACTTTTATAAAAGAGTTAAGAAAAAACAATTATAAGAATAAAGATTAAATTAAAAATATCAATATATGATCAAAAAAATTTGAACATGTAAAAAATTTTATATGTGTTTTTTTATATAAAAAATCATAAATGTAAATAAAAAAAAACTTATGCATGCATCCAATTAAATAAATCACAAATCATTGTGTAAATAAATAAAATAATAATTATTGATAAATAAAAAAATAATTGGAAAAAATTAAGATACCAATATAGATCAATATATTTAATATCGCAACACATGTCATTTACTTAGTTATGTCTAATGAATTTGTTTATGAAAATCAATTTGTAATAGAGATTGACACATCTAAAATTTATTGAATAAAATAAAAGAAAAAAAAATATTATACAAAGTTGCATATATTAAAAATATTATAAAAATAAATATTTAATTTATATAAAATATACAAAAAAATTATAGATAAATTATACTGACATTTGAAAAAACTAAAACTAGCCGAATAATCATTATTCAACAAGGGCTAAAAAAAAACATACATAATGGATATCAATTAAAATATAAATTAAAAAAAAACATATAAAAAACCATGAATATAAAAAAATGAAAAGAAAAAAGAATGAAGTCAAACGCTACTAAGTCTAGTAAGCCAAGCCCAACGCCTGACCCAATCAAGGAAAGGCCCCAACGTGCGGGCCTTTATTTTTTAAAAAGTTAAATGGGGCAAATGACGCGTCATTCATCTTGACTGTTTGGAAAAAAATAGACAACGTGTTATTTATAAATCGTAGAATCTAGCCACTAGTGTGATTGGAAAAACACTATTCTATTTTATTTTGACCAAAAAACTTATTTTAACTCATTTTTTACCTAGGACATTTAAGAAATACTTTGATAACTTTGTTAAACCAGTTCATGACCTTCAAAATATGTAACATCGATCGAAAATCCGAAATTAACCTGTAACCAAAAAATATTCCTGAACTTATATCTAATTTTTTTTAGGTATTTTTTAATGTAAAAACACACCTAATTATAACCTTTATTATCATATGAAATCATATAACACAAAAATTAAATATTTTGGTAGTCTATATCTTCCCCAATAATAATTTTTTCTTTTTAAGTTGAAATTTGATGACTTCCTCTCTTTTGCACTATGAATTATGAAATGATAAACAGTGAAAAACCTTATGACGATGTACCTATATGTTTTAGTTTTTGTTAATTATTAAGAGTGTTGGAACATTGTCCCGTTAAAATCTCCCATCAGCATTGTTTTTTGTTTTTTGTTTTTTTTTTTATTATTTTTCATGAGTGGAACCACCCACTAACAGCATAGTGCGTTCCAAAAAGGATGCTAGCATCTCTATCAATGACAAAATGTTGAAAAGAAATCAGGACTTCAATGTTAATTGTTGTCGGTGTCCATTTTCTTATTTATCCATGACATTATATTATTTTACGTTATTACCAGATTGTGAGAAGTAAAATAATTATAACTGAATTTGTAAGTGAACGGTGAAAATCTTCTCGTACTGAATATTTATCTTTCAGATAATAAATATTTATGTTCTATAATTAAAAGTCGTGGCATTACTTAGGAGTGCATTCTTTTTAATGTATTTTTAATGGATTAATACTAACTTTATCTAAATATTCTTTCCAAAATTACTTAATGGGGATCTCCAATCATTGCATTTATAGAATTTATTAATTAGTATGATTCCATCTTTGAGATAAGATAAGTGATTCTTAGAAAAAGAATTATCCTAATATTAGAATTCCCCTAGTGGGATTCTTTCCTTTTACTTGTATGCTAATATTAACTTTAAAAAATATTCAATTTTTTTAAATTAAAAAAATATTTAAAATATGATAGTATTATTTTTTTAAATTTTTTCTATTTAGAAATGTATTAAAATAATAATTTTTTAATTTTTTAAAAATTATTTTTAATATCAACGCATCAAAATAATTTATACACACAAAAAATATTAATTTAAAATAAATATATATATTTTTTGAATTTTATTAAAAATACACATATATTAATTTAAAATATGAATAAAAAACAAAATTGCAAAACTAATAGGCTTGGGTGATTGGATGGAGCTGCCAGACTGCCTCCATCTCTTCGAACATGATAAGTTCCATGGGGCAATCATTCCGAACATAAATCGAATATTATTATAAAACATAGTTGCAATGAATCGAATTATATCTTTGAAGAAATTTGATCCACTTTGGAAGAAAAGGACTCGTTGGGAATTTTATCTTCAGAATGTGGAAGAAAAATCCCAAAGAATCATCAAGCACCACTGGATGACATTGTTGATACCACCATCTCGACAAGAATCCAACTGGAATGACCTCATGTGGCAAGATTTTTTTTTATTAATTTCAATGATTGGAAGAAGTTTATGTTATAATGATTTTAGAACTAGTTGTATATATACTTTAATTAATTTTATATTTTAAAATTAATGGTTATATAAATTTTTAATGATTTTTAAAAAAACTCAAACTCATAATTATTAAAATTAAAAATTAAACTCAAAACTTAACTAAAGTACTCAAAATTAAAATTATGTGGCAAGATTTTTTCGACAGCCATCTGATTAACACCAACATGTTATCTAGTCATTAGCTGATCAACAATGCAAATTAAAAATATATAATATATATATATGTATGTATATATATATTTTTTCTTTTAGTTTTTTGCTTCGGCAGTCATCAAAATTCCCTCGGTCCTGTTGTGTAAGCCTCAATGTTCACGTTTTCACGCATAGTCTGAATATTTTGTTTTTGTATAAAAAATAATATTTATATATTAAAATAGAGTTAAAAAAATATATAAAAAAAATTATTCATAACAAATATGTAACAACATTGATTAGAGCTAAGCTAATATAGGATATCATATCAAACCCCACAACTCAAATTATATAACCTGGAATAATCTATTAAAAAAAATAAAAAAGAATTATGAATGTTTTTTTTTTAAAAAAAATGTGTCAATTTTTTTAACTTGTTACCCGAGTATTAGACATGAAATGTGCAAAATCTAGAAAAATCATGAAATTTAATTTTCTAATAAATTAAATATTAAATGATAATTTTTTTTAAAAAAAATTCCAATCATACAAAAAAATGAAAAAAATAACAATTTAAATAATAAATCAAATCACAATCACCCTTCCCATGGGCTACTATGAAATTTTCTTGGGTGGCACAAATTTTGAGGTCGAGAGAGAGAGGAGGAAAAAAAAAAAACTTCGACGCTAAACCAACACGGCGATGTTGTTACATGCGCCATACCATTATGTAAAAGGCATCACACCATCATGTAAAGGGCATTAAGATTTTTCAAATGCCACCCTGAAATGCTATTTTTGTGGCTAAAAACCTTGCATGCATGAAAGGGGCAAGGTGCCCCCATGCACCAACAATTTTTTTATTTTTAAATAATATTAAATATATTTTAATTATAATAATACCTCTAAGAAAACCTCAAAGCCTACAAGAAAACCAATATTAAATAACCAAAATACTCTTATTAAAGAGTTATATATTTTTTTTTTTGTCTCAAAGGACACCAAAGTAATTTAACTATTCTAAAAAATAAAAGGACAAAAACATCTCTAAGGCAAAAGCATACGAGTTTTGTATTCCAAGGCTAAAATGGTAATTTTATTGCGCAAAAAAAAGAAATGACAAATATAACCCCATAAAATATATCAAAGACAATTGTGTCATGATGAAAAAACAATTTTACCTCAAAAGCTTAGTTCATTGTTTTTTTTTACTAGGATAAATTTGTAATTATACTATTATAATGAATAATAATACATGAGTAGATGCGCAATAATATTACTAGGATCTTTAGTGTTTTTGATATTGATAATGGAGATAGATGTGAGTCGGTAATGAATTTATAAAAGTACATGTTAAAACTTGTTGAAGTGTGGATAGTTTGTTTTATGTTTTAAAAAATACTTTTTTTAAAAAATATTTTTTCTTTGTTTTAAATTATTTATTTTATTTTTATTATTATTTTAATATGATAATATCAAAAGTACTTTAAAAAGTAATTGCTATCACAATACTAAACAATATGACATTGTTTATTTTTTGCGGTGCAAAAATAATTTTGAAAACAAATATTTTTTTTACTTCAAATTAATTTTTAAATTATTTTGATACATTGATATTAAAAAATAGATTTAAAAAAATAAAAAAAAAATATTATTTTAATATATTTAATTGCTAACACAAGCTAAAATGAGTTTTATATAAATAACATAAGAATTCGTTGGAAAACTTATTTTTTTTATTTAATTGCTAACAATTTTAATATTTTTTGATATATTAATGTTAAAAATAAATTTTAAAAAATATAAAAATATTATTTTAATATATTTAATAACCAATACAAGATAAAATGAGTTTATATAAATAACATAAGATATCAAAAAAACTTGGAGGGTATTTGTGAGTGTGATAATAATTGTTTTAAAATACTTTTATGCTTGTAAATGCATAACAATAATATATTTTTATTTTTTAAAATTTATTTTTAACATCAGCACATTAAAATGAATTTAAAATTCCAAAAATTAATAATATATATTTTTTTAAAAATACTTTTAAAATACAAAAACAAACCATCACTTAACAATTTTTGACAATATGATTACTTTTTTAAATATTTTTTATGCTAAAATACATGTAAAAATATTTTTTTTATTTTTTAAAAATTATTTTTGACATCACCACGTTAAAATAATTTAAAAACACTAAAAACATATTAATTTAAAATAAATAAAAATATAAATTTTTTTAATTATTTTTTAAAATACAGAAATATAAGCGTTAGCCATAAGAAAAGCGGTGAGCTTTGATGCTCTGTCTCTCCCCCTTCGCTCTACAACACGTGTAAAACATTCCTCTCTCCCAAATCGGCAGACGAACGAAACCTGCAACCCTCTCTGTCTCCCCCTCTAATTTTACGCTCTGTTTGGTTACCGAGAAATTGCAAGAAAAGAAAAGATCCGGTACTCTTTATTCTCTATTTTCTCAGCAACCAAACACTTTCGTAAAGGGACTGTGCACGATTATCTCAATTAATAATTACTCTAATTTGAATCGTGTATTTTTTTTAAATTCTTATCTTTATCTTATTGGGTTTCCACATATTTGAAGGAAATTGGTGTTTTTGTGGCCTAGTTGACGATGGAGGCTATGGATACTACGACAAATACACAATCATCCACGCCTCGATGGAAACAGATGGGTAAGGAAGAGAAGACGGCAGCAGTTCATGAAGAAATGAAGAGAATTAATCAACTCCCTGCAACCAGCACTTATGCTACTCATCGTTTGCGTGTTCTCAATAAGATCCTCCAACTTATGTCCATTAAGGTATCCGAATTATTTACCAGCAAAAGTTGTGGTCTTAAAAGAGATGCTAATTTGACAGCAAAATTTGAAAATCTTCTTCTTGTTTTTTTTTCAATTTTGTTAGAGGACTGTATCACAAGATGAGGAATTGGAGTTACTTTTTGCTGGGTTGCATCTGTGATTGATTTCCCAGTGCTTTGGTAAGCTACCCTTGAAAATTGTGTTTTAGAATTTGGTTTTGTTTGTAATTGCTTATGTTTTGAGTTGATGAACTGGCTGGGTGGTATGGTGGATGGAAGGTTCAATTTTGCTGAAAATTTGACATGATTCTGTCATTCCAGTTTTGCATATTAGCTTGATAGTTAGATTGTTGAACTCAACTAACTTCATTGCGTCTGTGTTATGGAGCTAGTTCAGTTAAAGATTTTGTCATAGCCCATTCTAAATGCTTGATATTTCATAACCCAAAGCTTAAGGCATTAAGATATTTCTCTTTCTGTGTTTTAAGATTGCATTACCATCACATGTTAGGAGAGTCTCTGAACTTTAGTAAGCCTTTTAAATTTCAAGGTGCATTCCCTTCTTTGTTTTTTGCTCAATCTCTAATGGTTCATCTTTTCCTTTTGCACGTCAAAGATGCTTAGGATGTGAAGGTTTCTAATTACCAATGGCTGCCTTGCTTGTTCATTCGTGCACATTTCATAAATAATTCATTTGCACACCACCCTCATTGTTGCTGATAAATTTGATTTTGCAGGTTGGCAAACATCATCACAGAATGTTAATCTCCAGACTGTATCTCCAAGGTGTGACAGATATGGTTCGACCTTAGTATGCCGTGTGGGAAGAAAACCGGTAGGCTGAAATCTAGTTCTTGTATCTTCTGAAGCTGTTTTCAGGAAAGTGCTCTGTATATTTTGTTTGATGAGGGTCCTTCTTGCCCATTTTGTTTTTAACTATCTGTGGCAATTGGATAGCTACCAGCAGCTAGTGATATATGAGTCCTTCTCTCGTAAACTTTGCTTCAGCTTTCATTCTCTCTTGGGAGTTCAGTTTCAGTTTTATGTTGCTCCAAGATAACTGATTTTGTTTGGGAATGGATACCTATCAGAACTTCCTTTTGAACATGGAAGTAAATCACCTACCTCCCGTGCGGACTGGTGGTTAATGCTCGCTGCTTAACGAGCCAGTCTAAACTGAACCAATGGCTGTTCATCCAAATGAACTAGGCCCATAAACGTAATAGTCTTTGGGCAGATCGCTGGCTTTTATTCTGTAGTAGCTGGACATGGAAATGGCTCATAAGGCATGGCGAAAAAAGGAAGCAGGGAGAGATGGAATTAGGGATGGGGATGGCAATGGATATCATGAGTCGGGTTTTTTTAATATCCATATCTAAACCAGAACTTGAACCTAAATTTATTATCCGGACACAATTCAAACCCTGTTAGGAATAAATTAAATTAAATTTGATCCGATCAGGTTTTGGGTATCAAGTATTCTTGAAAATTCAATTAATTTTCTGCAGAAAATATTTGAATGATCATTAAATAAAATCAAGTGGAGATTACTACCAAATTACTTGAAATTTGGATAGAAATTGAGCATAAAATGTGCAAAAGCAAAGCGACTAGGCGAATATTAAAAAGTACGTAAGGAATTGACTGACTAGAAGGAATCAAACCAAGCATATTGAGAAGTGTATATATATCTGAATAATAAAACATAGCATTAATATTTATGCAAATCTTTCTAGCTAGGCATAATTAAATTGAAGAAATGAGGTTAATTACCTTGTTTGAGCAAGACAAGTAGCTCTCGCCTCATCCACCATTTGGAGATTATATCCTCTCTACACCTTGCTAGCTGGAGATCGGAGAATAGAGCAAGAGAAGCTTTTTCATATATATATATATATATATATATGAGTACAACTGTAATTTTTTTAAATCTTTAGGTTATGAGTCCAGTTCGGGCAGGGTTTAGGATTTCGAGTCGGACAATATAATATTTATATCCTATCTGAACTTAGTAATTATTAATTTCAGATATTATACGAATCTGGGAAAAAGTATGATGTTGTATAAAATTGTTCCTAATTACTATATCTTTCACATTCTGTCGGTCGTCATTCATGGAATCATAAATAATATCTCATCTTTGTTTAAAGGAAAAAAATGGGAATTCATTGACTTATTGAAATGCTTTGAATTTTTGCCTGAGCCTTTGTCGGCAATCCTCGTACTGGAAAATTTATAAACCTGGTTGTCGTGTGAGTAGCGTCCTGCAATGTTCATTAATATCATCATCGTTAAAAAAAAAAAAAAAACAAAGAAAACAAAGAAAAGAAAAGAATATAATTTTAATGTAAGACTAAAGAGCAGTTAATCTTTCTTACTTTTCTTTACGAAGACAAACCTCTTACACTATTAAGGAAGAAGACAAGAACAGTTTACTTGTTGCCGGGTTGTTCACGTTTCGTAAATTAACCTTTTTTTTTCTCTCCCTCTCTCGCTTTCACCAAAATTAATTATTTATTAATTCTTCATCGATGCTTTTCTTGCTGTGAAATTTCTTTCTGATGATGCAATTCGAGAGGATAGCGTGGGAAGGATTTGGTTGTTTTTGTTTTTACACCTACAAAATCATCCAGAAAAGGTAATTCAATCTGGATTATTTGTAATTGGGCCGAATTGCGGTAAAGAAACAAAATCGAGGACCAGAATTGGTAAGAGTTTAATCTCATATGAAGCTGGCATAAATTACGAGAAGAAACTTGTCCCTTTACTCACCTCACTCATGACGAGAACTCTTAACCAAAACGTAATCTCAAAGGCGGCGGTCTGTCGACAATAAATGCTAATTTCTTACCAGCATCTTCCCAAGATAAAAGCTCGTGTGGTGGACTCGTTGAAGGTGAAGATTCTAGTTTGCCTGTTCGTTTCTTAGCCTCAACAGCTTTTAAGAAGAAAACAACACCAAACCCAGCCGGCCAGCTAGAGCTAGGAGGTATGCTATGCTGTCTTCGTTTCGTTTCATTTCATTTCATTCTCCTATTTATTTGTTTTATTTTCTGCTGTCTGTTGAATTTACGGTGAACTACACATGCTTTTGTTTTTCATACCTTTTGTATGTTTATTTATAGGTTGGCTTGTTGACTCTTGGTATCATCAACTTCTGGGTGGTGATTCTAACGCACAGTTTCTTTATAACGGCATGCCCCTTGTAAGCTCAGCGACAACGGCATCTTACACCACTATTGTGAAGTGTGCCGTTATATATATGGGTGGTGTGGCAAAATCACCACCCTCTACTTCCTTGTAAATTAGTTGTTAAGAAAAGAAATTCTAATTTGAATCAGTTAATCCAGTTTAACTTCCTTTCTTCTCAAATGAATTTTGTTTGTGTATGTAGGAATCAACTTGAAAAGAGGTAAAACATGGTTAGACCGAATGATCCCTTCTGGGATTATGTGGAGAAGATGACTGGTGGTCTTTTGAAGTGCATGTTTTGTGAGTATATATTTGCTGCTGCTACTTCAATTTCGAGGATCAAATCGCATTTCGCTGGAGTCAAAGGGCGTGGCATTAATGTTTGTGCAAAAGTGCCTAAGGATATCCAAGAAGCAGCCTACCCAGCTATTTATGGCACAAAAAAGAAACGTAAAACCATGCCAAGTTCAAGCAATAATGGGGTGGCTAATATGATTTCAACTTCTTCCCAAGAAAAGAAGAAAAAATTTGAAACTCTTGCGAGAGATGTAGAAGAGATGCTAATGGAAGTTGAAAGCACCGATAAAATAGAGAACAAGAGTGCTGGAGAATTGGTCCAGCTTGTTAAAATGGGCAGCTCTCTTGAAGGGAATATTGTTGATGCACATGAGACTAGTGGAAATACATTTCCAAGAACGGACCTAGTTGGTCAATCAATTGAAAAAAATTGGCGTGAGATATATGGTTTGTCAACGGAGAACGATGATTTGAATTGTGGCAGAGTGGCAGAGAGAGCATGGCTGTAGATTTGATTCCAGAAGGGGTACACGAGACAAGAGGAGATGCATGGCCGATAACGGAGCAAGTGGGTCAAGCGTTTGAAGGAAATACGGATGATCTTTGGTGTCTGTTAAATAAGGAGCAGGTTTTAACTATTGGTGTTTGTGGTGAGGGCAACACTGGTGACGCATATCCATAATTTGCTTCTAAAAAGACCAAACTATTTTCGTCATGTTTATTGGATTACAGTAACACAAGATTTTAGCATTTATAAGTTACAGAATCGGATTGCCGAAAACATTGATTTGGATCTTTCAAATGAAGTTGATGAGAAGAGAAGGGCTGTAAAACTTTCAAAAGCATTCGTTTCAAAACAAAAATCTTTACTGATTTTAGATAATTTGTGGTATCATTTTGACGCAGAGAAGGTGGGAATCCCTATTGGAGAGAGAGAATGCAAGTTGATTTTTACAACTCGATCATCAGATGTTTGTAAATGGATGGGTTGCCTAGAGAACGTGGTCAAGTTGGAGCCTCTTTCTAAGGATGAGGCTTGGATTTTGTTTGCCAAGGAACTAGGGAGTTATGACATCAATGTGGAGCCTTTGGCCAAACTTCTTGCGAGTGAATGTGCTGGTTTGCCCCTTGGGATTAAAACTTTGGCGAGAAGCATGAGGGGAGTGGAAGATGCTTATGTGTGGAGGAAAGAACTAGAGAAATGGGAAGAATCAAAACTTGGACAAAGTAGCATGGAACTTGAGGTGTTCAGGATGTTGAAATTTAGTTATATCCACTTGAATGATTCATTATTGCAACAATGTCTCTTACATTGTGCGTTATTTCCAGAGGATTCCAAGATCAACAGAAATGAAGTGATAGAGTATTTGATTGTTAAGAGAATAATAGAAGCAATAGGGAGCAGGCAATCCCAATTTGATAAAGGCCACTCCATGCTTAATAAACTCGAGAGTGCATGCTTATTGGAGAGTTTTATAACTGAAGATTATAGATATGTCAAGATGCATGACTTGATCAGGGATATGGCCCTCCAAATTATGATTCAAGAGCCATGGTTGAAGCTGGTGCTCAATTAACAGAATTCCCAGATGAGGAGAAATGGACCGAGGACCTTGACAGTGTAATTAATGGAGATTGACATCAAGGAAATTCCGTCTAACCTTTCACCAAGGTATCCCAAACTTGGAACCTTATTGTTATGTGGAAACTACAAACTGGAATTAATTACGGATTTTTTTCTCAAACAATTGTGTGGGCTCAAGGTTCTTGACCTCTGTTTTACTGCTATACATGAATTACCAGGTTCCGTCTCTGGTCTTGCGTGTCTCACTGCATCGTTGCTGATGGGCTGTTACAAGATGAGACATGTACCATCATTTGCGAAGCTCAAGACATTGGAGATGTTGGATTTCTGTTATGCTACACTTGAAGAGATGCCTCATGGGCTAGAATTGCTGTGCAATCTGAGGTATCTTAATCTTGACAGAACTAGACTCAAGGAATTTCCTGCCACTATGTTATCTAATCTCTCCAATTTACAATTTCTCTGCCTGCACCAGTCTTTGGGAGGTTTCAGATCAGTTGAAGTGGAGGAAGTAGCAGGCTTGAGGAAGCTGGAATCTTCGAAATGCCATTTCTATGATGTCATTGATTTCAACTAGTGTCTCCAAAAATCTCTAGAAGAGAGGCAGCTATCAGGTACGTTCATGTTAGGACAACTAGGTGGCCATGTCATAACATATTTTATACTTTCTACAATTTCAAAGAAACATACAAGTAAAGAGGTTCAGTTATATAACTGCAATATTGGGCTGAGAGGAGATTTTCTAGCACTTCCTGAGGCATACAAAAACTGTTGATTGCTAAATGCCATGATGCCAGAAACTTATGCAATGTACAAGCAACTGGACTGAAGTCTTTAGTAATTTGTGAGTGTGATGGCATAGACTGCTTGCTCTTGTTATCCAAATTTTCCACCGATATACTTGAAAGACTTGAAACCCTTCATCTTTATTGGTTGAAGAACTTACTTGTCCTCTTTGGCAGAGAAGGAGCTTCTTTACAACCATTGCCATCTAATGGCACCCTTCTCCTGTCTTGGAACAATTGAGGTGATTATTGTCCAATTAAAAAAAAGCTGTTTACTTCTGGCTTGTTACAGAGCCTCAGAAACCTTGAAGTGATTGAAGTTGAATTTTGTGACAAAATGGGGGAGATAATAGCAGCCGAACGAGACAGTCTGCTGAAGTTGCAGCTTTTGAAATTGAGAAATTTATCATAGCTAAAAAGCATTTGCAGTTGGGTAATGATTTGCTCTCCAAGAACTTGAAGTTGTTTACTGCATCAAGCTAGAGAGGATACCTCTCTCTCTAGCCCCGCTTGAAAATGGCCTTCCATCTATTGGAAGAATCCAGGTGTATCCAAAAGAATGGTGGGAATCTGTGGAGTGGGACCAGCCAAATGATAAGAATATCCTTTGACTCCTCTATATAATCTTGATGTGCGATATGCTATCATGCAATTCCCAAGCAGTAAACCAGAAGATAATGGTATTCACTCTCATCAGCATCACTTCGTTTTCACTAGGGATTCCTTTAGTCCGTGTTTTTCCCCTTATGATCTGTGTAATTACCTTTTTTCTATCGAATTATTATTTTCTATAATTGGATGATTTGGGGAAAACGTATCTTTGTGTTTTATTTTTGAAGTCATGAATTCTTCCACTGAACTCATTAAGGCTATTGGGATTGTAACAGTAACGTTGCTATATCATGTACGTTGCCAATACCATGAATTGAACGTCTACATTTCTCATTCTTGCTCAATTTTACTTGCACATGTTCTTGCTATTGCTTGGTTCTGCCCTCCTTTCTACTGCTCTTTTGGGTTCAGGCTGGGTTTTAGAATTTTTCAATGTACTTGTGTTTAATAAACAATATCTGCAATACATCAACATATTTGTAGTGTGTATATAAAAATAAAACTTACAATACAATGATTACTGGTGTCGATGACTATAGCTGGAAAGGAAGAATCACGGATCCTTTTCTTTCCAGGTTACTAAATGCAGAGTTAGGAAGTTCGGCTGCATAACTGAAATATCAGTAAAAGAGTAGATCTTCTAAGCTGTAGCTCAACGGGATATGTCATTGTAATAATAATAAAAAAAGAGATCTCCCAGTACATCCCAAAGGAATTCAAGAACTGATCATTATAATATGCAATGATGCTTGCTGTGTAGTTTTTGTACTTTTCGAATAAATTATAGATGGTAGAATATGCACTTCTGTTGGTGAAATTCTTTCTGGAAACAACCTGTTATCTTGCATGGTAGGTTCTGTGACACCTGATCGATGGACAATTATTGAACAGAAATTAGTTAAAGTTATCAAATTGTTGCTGTCTTTTGAACCAGAATAAGCTCCATTCTCAGTTAATGGTTCTGAGTTTTTCCATATGATTATAGGCAAAAAGGAGGAAATGGTCAAGACTAACGATCGATTTTGGGATTACGCGGAGAAGTTGGATGATTGTCCTTTCAAGTGTGCGTTTTGTGGCTATATATTTTCCGCTGGTACTTCAATTTCAAGGATCAAAGGGCGTGGCGTTAGGATTTGCGAAAAGGTGCCTAAAGATGTTCAAGAAACACCCTTTCTTGTTATTAATGGTAAAAATAGAAAGCTTAAGATCATGCCATGCGCAAAAACAGTTTCAACTTCTTCAAGGGAACTAAACAAAGAGGTTGAAAATGTAAAACTAAAAGAGGGAAGATTGAAAGTAGTGTTTGACTTCAATGCACGACAGTATATTATTGATATTGATTTATACAGAAACTTTACAATGATAAATCATTTAAAACACTGCGATATTAATTTCCACGCCACTCTGGACGAGACATTGCTTGTGTAAAGCAAGGAGGTTCCTGTTTCATTTAAAACACTAGAGAAGACACACGAAGGATGTTTAGTGGAAGAATGATAAACCTCGTAGTTAGGAAACTCTTTGGGCATATTATGACCTGTCCGGGACCTAGTGATGATGGTTGTGGTAAGGGGCTGTCTCATGTTCCGTTGACCGTCGAGATTTGTCTGAGTTGGTAATTCGAATGAGGGTAAAACGTGATCAATCTATGAGTTTTGTGAAGAGTGTTCTATCTGTATTCTGTAATGGAGGAGAAGGAACCGACAGACATTTCATCATTTGAGTTTTGAGTAGCAGAATCTAAAGGGTACAGGTGAAGTCCAAAGATCTGAAAGAACTGATGACAGAGGTACCGTAGACTGACAGATTGACTAATAAAAAGGTAATTGTTTGGCTTTCCTTGATGGACAAGCATAAAAAATCTCTAACCTATTGACTGAACTGGATAAAGACAGATTTTGTGCGAGCTGAAGTCTTCAAAACAAGTATTGATGTGACATTCCATCCTTATGATGTGATGTGAGCATTTGCTCCCCTGTCGGCACACCAAACCTGATGTTTGTAAAAAGAGTTAGTTCCAACCACCATTGTTGGAAGCTCAGCTGGAGGATGTTTGCCTTGGTATGGGAAATCAAATTGGTGGTAATAGTCAAGAGCTGGATGAACTGTTCTTTCACATATTTGACACACGGGTCGGTTTTCTAAGGCGTTGGGTCGCTGAATTTGCCTTGAAAAGAGTGGTGCTGTGATTTGAAATGAGAAAGGAGTGGGCTGTGGTTTTGTGTGCTTGTAGGAGAGTGGTGTCCACAAGTTAAACATCAGTTTTATTTTATAAATCAAATAATATCAAATTATATCTGATTTGTTTTTCTTCTTTGCAACTCTATAAACCCATCTATTATTGATAGCAAAAGCTCGCTCAATCTGGTTGCGATCACCGTCTTACACCCACCTTGAGTTTTGCTACAAATCTGATAATTCTATTTTGATTCGTTCATTTCTTGTCTGTTTTTTTTACTGGGTTTTTTAATACTTCGCCATTAACATGGTTTCCATGCTTTATTTGTTTGGGTATGAGTAATAGATTATACGTTTCATATCTTCTATGTTTCTTTCATTTCCCTGTTCTGCATTTGGATTGTTAAAGACTAGTACCCAAATAATGTCTATTTCGTGGTCATGAACTTGTTAAATTAGAACTATAATGCATATCATCTGAAGTTCTTTTGTTCTAACCCTGCTTGCTTTGTAACATGGTTGTACAATCACTGTGAAGATTTATCTGCATGTTTCAAAGCCCTTACAAAGTAATTACAAACTGGTATTTGTTCCATATTTGCTTTTGGGCTTTTGCATTATAATTACATCTCATGTTTATAGACTTTATTCACAGTGCATTATATGGGTGATATTTGTGAAATCACAAAGATGATTTTCAAACTGTCTTGAAAATAAAAAAATAATAAATTCATTTTATTTTTTCATCGATCTTTCTGTTTAAAATCAATTCTTAAATTCAGCTTAAATTGCTTTGCAACGTCTACTTCATCAATATTGCTTTGGTTAATTAATTCTCAACAACCAAGAGCGTTAACATTGCTGAACCACAATAAATATTATCTACTAGTCATTATAACAATTGTTTCATACTCTTCATAGAGATTAACACACACACACGTGGACTGTAGCTTAATAGTCGGAACTTAAAAGGGAAATGTTAGCTGGGAAAGCTCAACTATTATTATTATGTTTATTATGGTTCTATCGTTATTTCTTTTTAGCTATGGAGTTTTGAGGATTATAACTTCAGGTTAATTTATCTACCATATTAATCATTGTCATTAATATATATATCTATTGCATAAATAAACACAATAGGGATATTTATTTAAATTAACTTCATCGATGACAACATTATCACATTTCTTAATATCAATTTTGTAAGAATTCTTGTGTATATAACATCTTTAATAATCATTGCAAAGTTTAAATGCTTTTGTGTCCCTTTGTGGTTGATGAATTAGGCTAGAAAAAAATAATCAATGAAAAATGCTGAAAGCTTGGATAAAGCATTTTGGATTAAAGAGATGTTATATATACTCTATAATGTTTGTATTGTCGCTATTAATAGAGGAATGAGGCCAAACACTCATTTCGATAAGGTCGAATGGAAATGGTTGTCTTCAAAGAGAAAAATGGTCATATTTTTAGTAAGACTCAATTTAAAAACAAATGGGATGGTGCAAAAAAGAACTGGAGGATTTGAAAAAAAATGATTTATGAAATAGAAGTAGGATGAAATAGTGAACTTGGAACTATTAGTGCTAGTAATGAGTGGTGAGAGAAAAAACTCAGGTTAGTTATTGATACCTTTTTTGTCTTATCCTGTGTCTTCAAATATTTAGCATGTTTTATATGTTTATGCATTTAATGTATTATATTTCTTTTATATAGAAAATCAGAGGGTTTAAAAAGTTTAGACATGTTATGATTGACCCTTCACTTTGCATTAAGTTTGATAGAATGTTCAGCAATGTTGTGACAACTAGACATTACACTTAATTGGACTCTACCTTCTAGAACTTTATTTGATGATGATGTTGTGAATCAAATCACTTAGGATGTTAATGTTATTGAAAATGAAAAACTAGAGAAAGGAAGTGGTGATTCAGAGAAAGATGTCATTCCCAATTATGTAGACAATATCTATAATTTAGTTGCTGGAGTTATATGGGAAATAACAGTACCACAAATAGCAATTGAAAGAGAAAAGCAAGAGAACAATACGATGGGCAAAGTAGAAAGAAAAGCAAAAAACCTTATGAATTTGGAGTTTAATTACTTTCATGTTGGGATCAACTACTTGATTGTGTTTCAACCAGGAATGATATTAGGGATAAGATAGGGTATAATATTAGTGAGGTTATGATAGAGGCCCATTCCATACTTGAAATTACTTTTGGTGATGACTTATACTGTTTTGCTACTAAGTACTTGTCTATGAGGAATAAAAGAGAGATGTAGGCATCAATTGGAGATATTGATAGGAAGTATTAATGGCTTAAAAAAATATACCAGAGAAGTCAAAAGCACTAAATCAAGTTTAGTATTGCTTTAATTTTGCTTTCAGTTTTTGTTATGTCTTGAACAATTATGTCGTGGTTAATTCAAATATTTTATTGTCAATTGCATTAACAACTGGATGTTACGAGAGTTTTGTTGTGGTGCCAAATGATGTGCATGTTTGCAATAATAGGGCAATGACTCCTAAGGATGATGTATTGTATGAAGAGTAATGCTAATTTCAGTAGAGAACTACCTTTCTTAATTATATTTGCGGATTGCTAATCTAATATGTTTTAAATGTACAACCATATTGGTAAACTTGTGGTGTTGTCTGCTGTTATGCTGATGATGAATTATTATGAATGTTCTTATCCATGGAGAAAAATTTCAAATCCCAGCTAGTTCTATTATTGTAATGTTATTGATAGCAATAACAATATGGATCTAATTATATATTGAATTCCCAGTATCATCCTTTATGAAACATTAAGGTGAAATCACATCACCAATAAAATTAGAAATTTTATGTATTTTTAAGTTGTTCAAAATCATAATAGGATAAAAAAAATAATGAGACACTAGAAGAAAGAATTGAAAACCAAAACATGAAATTACAACAAGTAAATTGAATTGACAATTTTTTTTATAACATCAATAATTAATAAAGTCGTGGTTCTCAGCATAACAACTCTATATTTCTTTTTTTTATCATGTCTAGCTTTAGACAAAACAATATGATTAATGCTTGAATTTTGTGATACAAGTCATGTGAAATAAAACTATTCCAACAATTTGTTCTTGACAGTAATTATATATAAGGCTGTAGATTGAAAAGAAATTGGAGTACATACAACTGAAAAGCAAACCAAAGTTCAATAATTATTTACTTATGACCTCATCAAAGCATTTAAAGAAATTACTCGTACTAATATGAAATAGGAATAATGACAATTGAGTAGTGGATATAATGCATAAAAAGTTTGTAAAAAATATATATCAGGCATATTCGTAATTAGAGTTGACATATGGTAAGAGTATTTTGTCAATTTGTAAAAACATTTCCTAGTACATTGATATAGACTATAATTTATATGTTATTTGTTTGGTTATAATAATTTACTAAAACTTATGAAAGCATTTTTGTCATTTTTTTAATCCTACAATACTTGCATATTCCTATATAATGCATGTTGTAACTTCAATATAAGAAATGACCTTCATGAATGTTTCAATACACTACAACAAGAAAACTTTCAGATTTGGGAGCTCCTACAAAATTAATTGTAGTTGTAAGTTACTCTTATGTCCTCCAATTTTTTCCATAACTTTTAGTGCAAAAAAAAGGCTTATTTATTTTTAAATTCAATGCCAATGAAGTTCAATGATCTTTCAATACAAGCCCAACCATATCTTTTTTATCAATCTTGCATGGATTATATGCAATTCTTTACTAAAGTTTGTCCTCAAACTATTTTTTATGATGGTTTTTTGCTTACATACATTTCAGTGATATGCAACATCGAATGAAGTTTCTAGTCAATCCAAATATTTAAGTCAAAGGCAGTTGATTGAATTTTTTATTTCACATGAAAAATCATACATATAATCTAATGTGTATTTTTCCTTGTCATCCTTTGCTTACCATTTCCAAACTTGCAAAAAAAAAACATGAAGTTCAATTTTTTTTTTCCATATATGTTATGAATAAAACTGATGTTATTAATCTATAACATGATATTATTTTTCTCCATATCTTTCAAACTGATAAATAATGTTGTCAATTGATATATAAAAAGTGATGGATTTTTATTTTATTTTATTTTATTTATGATATGAATTGTTATGAACACAAATGTTTGTAATTGAATTTGTGTAGATAGATATGACAAATAAATGAGTTCATACTATGTTTGGTGTTAAATATGATGACAATTATTACAATGTGATGAATTGTGTAATTGATCATATTAATTATAGTGGTACCAGTTGTAGTGGTGGAGTTGCCAATGATAGTAATGGTGGTGGTAATAGAGGAGTTAATGTTGGTGGCAATGATGGGGATGATTCCAGTGAAACTAATGATGATGATGATAGTGATGGAAACGAAAATGAAAATTATACTAATGACAAGGATGAATTGTTTTGGCTACAAGAGTTTGATCGTAAAAAACAATTGTTAAGCACCACTGATGCTTTACACATATATTATGCTACTTATGTGCATAAAAAACTTTGTATGATTTCATATAATACAGGGATCATATAGTTGAATGAAGTTATATGAGGACACTAGAAACAACGTGTTAACATATTTAGGTGGATGCAACTACATTACAAAACCTTTGTTATGACTTGAAAACACAATATGGGTTAAAAAAGGATAAGTTTTATTAAGAAGGTGTCAATATTTTTGTACACCATTGCATTAGGTGCAAAAAATAAGCAAGTCTAAGAAATTTTTCAACATTCTGGTGAAATTGTGAGTCGATATTTTAATGAAGTGTTGAAGACAATTAGTTTGCTTGTGATAGATATAATTAAACGAGAGGAATCTGATTTTTTAAACACTTAAAGAGAAATTACGATGAATCCGAGATTTTTGCCTCATTTTAAGGTTAGACATATCATGTTTATAATAATTAATGTCACAAAAATCAGATTCCACTAGCCATTATTTATGAAATGTTGGTTATTGTTTTGTTTTGTAGAATTGCATTGGTGCTGTCATAACCCAATTCTGGGTTATTCCCCAAAAATCAATATGTTTTTCAAAATAAAAATTCAAAAAAATAAAATAAAGGCTGGCAACGCGGAGAAGGTAAGTCGGGAAATCAAATTGCAATTTTTGGAGGAAATTCAAGGCATAATTGTCCCCCATTATGCCCAAAAAATTAGGAATACAATGCAAATTCAAGGTTAAATTAAATGATTATTGGACGAATTTGCATAAAAATTAAGTCCAAGGACATAATTAAATTTTAATAGGCTAATTTGATTTAATCATGGGCCAAATTGAATTTTTAATTATGTTTAAGAATTAATTTAGGTCCAATTGAAGGATTTAATTAAGTGCAAGGACTTAATTATACTTTAAATGGGTCAAATTAATTTTATTTGGAGCTTAATTGGTGAAAAAATTAAGTTTGGGAGCCTAATTTGGGTTTAATTGAGAAGAATGGAATTATACGAGACCAAATTTAATTTTTACCAAGATGATTGATTGAAATCAGGGGCCAAATTGAAAGCAAATTGAAGTTTTGGGGCCAATTAGGGGTTAAATTGACAAAATCCAAAGCCAAGGACCAATCTGCAAAAGGCGTCAAACTATAGGGGTCAAATTGATAAAATCCGGGGGTCAAATTGAAGAATTGGAAAACGGCGCCGTGTTTGTGTTTAAAATAAAAAAATTAAAAAAAAAAAAACGCGGGTACTGTTCATCATCTTCTCCGTGAAGCTGCCCGAGTGGCAGACTTCTAGGCGCATTTTCTACCTCGTTTGTTCCCCAAATCCGACAAGGCATGCACCGACATGTTCCCCTGAAATCCCTTTATCCCGTGGAGTGGTCCGGTCGGGTCGAAAATCTTGGAAACGGCTCCGTTTATTAGCCCAAAGTGGCACCCTCGGGCAGTCTGCAGCCTTGGATTGCCAAATTTTGCAGTTCGAGGTGCACACTTTGAACCAACGGCTTGGATTCCTCGAGTCGAATCAAGGGCTGAGAATTTTTCCCCGTTGAAGACAAGATTACCCTCTTTCCATGCGTATAAATATGAGCCAATTTCGTGCTCTGAGGGGGGAGAAAATGGGGTCCAAATATCGCAAAAAAAAGCCTCCCCCTGTTTCCATTTTTCTTATTTCCCCGTCAGCCTTCTGCAACTCACTCCATCCCTTTCACAACTGCTTACTCCGGCGAGATAATTAACAAACCCAGCCTATACATCACCACGAACACCAGCTCCACCATAGGACTCCAACCGGCCACCAAGAAGCCACCGTGAACCTCTCTTTCTTCTCCATCCAGCGTGTCTCTCTCCTCTGCAAACTTCATCTTCCTGCACAGTAGTAACTTCGGTGGCCAAGCTCCCCACCAACGCTGCCACCAGCTCGTCTTCCACCCTCTCCACCGAAAGCTCCTCCTTTTTCCTCCACGGCAGCAGCAACCAATCAGCACCACTATTTTCGTTTTCTTCCTTCTCCAGTACCGGCAGCAGCAGCACCATGCTCTCATCAACGCCGCAACCAGCTTCAGAAAGACTACCTAGACCACCTCCAACCTCACGCCAGGCCAGTGACAACAGCTTCTTCTCCTCCGCAAGGTTGCCTCCTGCTTTTGCTCCGCCCCTGCAACGGTGAAGTTGCATGCAGAACGTGAACCTACTGTTCACGTTCTGCAATTAATATATAATATTATATTATATACTTTAAAAAAAAAAACAAAAAAAAACAAAAAAATCAAAAAATCATTTTTTTAAAAAAATTGTAATTTTCTCAAATATTTTTCTACCAAGTTTTGTTTAATATTGAGTTGTATACTTACATTGTAAGATACAAGTCCGGTATTAAAATACCCGGTTTTCTCCGAAAGAAAAAATATATAAAAAAAGAAGAAGAAAAATATTTTATTGCATACAGCCAAGTCCTAAAGAATTTTCCAAGCATGATTTCACAAAAAAATGCATCTTTCTCACGTTTTTTAAAATAAAAAAAATGGATATCATAACTAGTTTATGACTATCCATTAGGGTTTGGCCAAAATATCAAAAACTTTTTTCCAATTCTTTTTTTCTAGGATTCGAATGTAGACTTTAATATTTGTGGGGTGTAAAATTACGCGATAATGTACATCCTCGGTTATTAAAGATACAAGGTGTAAATAAAAGCAATTTAAAAATTAAGACTTTAGAATGGTTAGGATTTAACTGAATAAGGTAGAGACTTCCTCACGAGGGGAGATCTGCCTTGAACCTTAGAGAGACCAACAAATAGAAATTCGACCTAAAAAAACAATCAAACAACATTGCAGCTTAACTTAGGTAGGGTGCACTGGGGGTGATGCGTCTTCCCCTTGCACAACCAGTCCCTTACTCAGACTCTCGCAGACCATAGGTTCCTAGTGACCATGATACTAGGTGGCGACTCCAACGAACCAAGCAAAACACAAACAATAAAAAAATCGCCAGCCGATGCCGCGCGCGGGATTTTCCGACGTGCGACAGGTGCGATAGACGACAAACATGTCCGTGCTTCTTTTTCTTAAGAAAATCAAATATCATTTATTGATAGAAAAGATGTGCCAACATATAACGTAATGATTGCATGTAGTTTTAATATGCAATTCATATTTATTTGGGCAGGATGAGAAGGTAGTGATCATGATACTTTTTTTTTTTTTTTCTTGAGGCTATTGACAATCAAACTATAAAATTTTCAAAACCTCTTGAAGGTAAATATATGACAATAATTAATTGTTATTTAAATTTAAAATATGTTTATTAAATTTGCTATAATTTTCTTACTTGTTATTGTAGGGAAATATTATTTGGTTGATGTTGGGTACCAAAATAAGTATGAATATCTTTGGTCCATATAAATGTGAGAGATATCATTTTCAAAAATTTTGGCGTTGAGTGCAATCAACAAGCCGAAAAGAGCGATTCAATTGTGCATATTCGTCACTTTGCAATGTCATTGAACGTGCATTTAAAGTGTGAAAACAAAGATGAAAATTTTTATAAAACATGCTGTCATATCTGTACAAATCAAAAGTGTATATTGTAGTGGCATCAATGACACTACATAACTATATTAGGAGGAAGTCATAAGAAGATGTTGTATTTACATAATATGATCGCAATCCTAATTTTATTCATAATGATTTTTTAGCTAATGTTGTTCCATATTCTCAAAGCGAAGGTAACTAGAGGCCTTCTTGAATGAATTATGTTTGTGATGAAATAACAAATAGTTTAATGAGATGATTGAAGAACAACAATAATATAACATTTTTATTTTTTTATGTATTACAAAAAAAAAAAAAAATGCTCACAAATGCTAATCACAACTTGAAAATTCATATATGTCCTTGATAATTTTATAAATACAAGCACTTACAAAAAACAACTTAATCAAAACACATATAAATTGTTTTTTAGACAATAATAATTTTAATCATAGTTTTAACTAAACATATATTTTATTATACGAAACCAAAAGAAAATAATAATAATAATAATAAAAACTATTTTAGTTTTTTACCACTGTAATTACAAAAGCCACCACTCTCTCTAACACACTATTTGCTGAGAGAGAGGAAGGAAGGTGATCTGTGAATTTGTTTTTTTTGTTTTTTTTTTCCTGGACTTGTTTGTTACAAGGATGAAAAGAGCAATTTTTTTTTTTTAAATATCATTAATATGAAGTAATAAGCTAAAGGGTGTGGGGAATTCACTGTTCACCCACACCCAATGCACTGTGGATTATAACAACAATCCACAATGCATTTTTTTTTTGTCATTTTTGCGCCTTCCCCCCCTTTTTTCCGAAAATTATCTTTGTTAATTTTATTTTTTTAATATTGAGCTGGTTACAAATTTTTCTTTGTAATTTTTTTCTTTTTAAAATACCGTGGATTGTTACGGTGTTTTTCCATATAGTTTTTCTATTTTATTTTTTTATTTTCCAAAATTATATTTGTTGATTTTTTTTATATTAAGCTGATTGAAAATTTAGTTTTGTAATTTTTTTCTTTAAAACATTATTGATTGTTACAGTGTTTCTCCATATGGTTTTTTTTGTTTTGTTTTGTTTTTGTTTTCTTATGATATTCTCCAAAATTATCTTTTTTAATTTTATTTTTTAATATTGAGCTAGTTAAAAATTACTGTTACAATATGTGAGGGAAGCACTATAACTTTCCTCGCAAATTACTGTGGATTGTTACAATGTTTTTTCCCACATATTTTTTTTTCTAAATTTTTTTTTTGTCAATTTTATTTTTTTAATATTAAGTTAGTTAAGAATTACAATTACAAGTAATGCTAAATCATGTGGGGAAAACACTGTAACTTTCATCACAAAACACTATAGATTAATATAGTTTTTCCTCACATGGTTTTTTTTTTCCGAGTTTGTTTTGTGTTTTTTTTGTAATATTTTTTTTTCAAAATTATCTTTGTTGATTTTTTTTTAATATTGAGCTGATTATAATTTAACTTTGTAATAAAACTTAATCATGTGGGAAAAACACTGTAACTTTACTCACAAAACATTGTGGATTACTACATTGTCTCTTTAGATAGTTTTTTTTTTCTTATGATTTTTTCAAAATTGTCTATTTTAATTTTTTTTTTAATATTGAGCTGGTCGAGAATTACAATTACAAGTCATTACAAATAAGACTAAATCATATGAGGAAGCACTGTAGCTTTCATTACAAAACACTGTGAATTGCTACAGTGTTTCTAGCATTGCTTTTTTATCCTTGTTTTTTTTTTGTTTTTATTTTATTTTATTCAAAATTATCTCTGTTGATTTTTTTAATATTGAGCTGATTGAGAATTTAGTTTTGTAATTTTTTCCTTTAAAACACTGTGAATTGCTGTAATGTTTTCCCATATGATTTTTTTCCAAAAATTATCCTAATCGATTTTTTTTAAAATATTGAGTTGGTTAAAAATTATAATTACAATAAAACTAAATCATATGAGGAAAGCATTGTTGTTTTCCTTACAAAACATTGTAGATTGCTATAATATTTATCTAAATGATTTTTTTTTATGATTTTTTTCTAAAATTATCTTTATCGATTGTATTGGAAAAAACACTATAGTTTTTCTCACAAAACATTGTCAATTACTACAATGTTTTTTCTCATGGGTTTTTTTCCTTCCAAAATTATCTTTGTTGATTTTTTTAATATTAAGTTGGTAGATAATTTAGCTTTGCAATTTTTTTGCTTTTTATTAATATAAAAGCTAAATCATGTGGTTAAAGCACAATATTTTTCCTTACAAAACACTGTGAATTGCTACAAATCATTTTATTTAGTCTCTAAGTTTTTATTACCAGCATAATTTTTTTTTCCGTTATAAAATATTGGTTTCATCATACATTTAGTTTCTATTACATATATAACATTGATTCATAATTATAATACTATTAAATATATTTATTTTATAAATCTGCAACAAGGCACGAGCATGCCATCTCGTAAATATAAAATAATGCCACTGCAATTTGATAAATAATGAATAAAATATGGAGGACGTAATTAGTAGATGAAAAATCTTCGAGAGGAAATTAATAAAATCCATATGCTTAAAGGAGTAGAAGAGAGTTAATTCTAAAATATAATTATTTATTTTAATTTGGTGCGGGCTGATGGCGCGTGAGGGTGCTCATTGGAAGGTGAAAATCAAATAAAAACATATTGAGTTGCGTGGTTTGGAAGAAGAATGAATTCCTCCTTCTTCAATTCACCCTTTCCCTTTCTTTCCATGAGTTAAATAAGATATTCATTTTGGAGAACATCTTCATCAGGCCAGGTAACCCAATAATCTTATAATCTTTTCATTTGTCGCCATGATTTCTCAGTTATAAATAATCAAGTTCTTTCCTTCTTTTTTTTGTCTAATAAATTGTCCTTTTCCTTTGCCTATTCCTATTATTTTCATGTATGGATATAATCATATCCATGTTTATTTTGTTATTTTTTACTTCTAAACAAGAAGAGTTTGTTCAAGCTTTTTAGCTTCTTCTTTCTTCTTCTTTTTTCCCAATTAATTCAACTTTCATTATTTTTCTAATTCGTTGTTTTGACAAATTTCTTATAGAGACACTGAAGGATAAAGGAGAAAAATGGTTGTTTCAGATGATGAATTCTGGGCTCATGTTGAGGAGATGAATGATTGCAGCAAGAGGTGTGTGTTCTGTGGGCATCTTTTTGCTATTCGTACTTCCATTTCGAGGATCAAATGGCACTGGTCAGGTATTGCAGGCCATGGTGTTGCCATTTGTCGACGGGTGCCTAAACATGTTCAAGAAGCAGCCTTTCTAGCTACGGAGGGTGCCAACAAAAAACTTAAAATCAGAGCTAATTTGTCAACGGAGGATGATGATGATACAGATAACAAGACAGAAGAAGCATTAGTGGAGATTGTTGCTAGCTCTTTTGGGGGCCGTATTCTCAACAAAAGGGATGCTAGAGAAGATGCATTACCCATTAGAGAGCTAGTTGGTCAAGCATTTGAAGAGAATAAGAATGCCATCTGGTCTTGGTTAATGAATGATGAAGTCTTTTGTATTGGCATTTATGGGATGGGAGGTGTGGGTAAAACATCACTGGTGAAACATATCTATTATCAGCTTCGAAGAAAATCAGACACTTTCCATCGTGTTCACTGGATCACCGTGTCACAAGATTTTAGCATTTATAAATTGCAGAATCGTATTGCAAAATGCCTTGCTTTACATCTTTCAAATGAAGACAACGAGATGCAAAGAGCTCAGGAACTCTCAGAAGCATTAGGGACGAAACGACCGCATTTCCTCATTTTGGATGATCTGTGGGACACTTTTGATCCGGAAAAGGTGGGCATTCCCATTCAAGAGGATGGATGCAAGTTGATTATTACAACTCGATCATTAAAAGTTTGTCGAGGGATGGGCTGCATACACAAAATCAAAGTGGAGCCTCTCACTTGTGATGAAGCTTGGACTTTGTTTATGGAGAAACTTAAGCATGATGTAGAACTTTCTCCAGAAGTTAAGCAAATAGCAAAATTGGTTACCAAGGAGTGTGCTGGTTTGCCACTGGGAATTATTACAATGGCAGGAAGCATGAGGGGGGTGGATGACCTACATGAGTGGAGGAATACATTGGAGAAACTGAAAGAATCAAAAGTTAGGGACATGGAAGATGAAGGATTCAGGTTATTGAGGTTCAGTTATGATCGCTTAGATGATTTAGCACTACAACAATGTTTCTTATACTGTGCATTATTTCCTGAAGGGATCAGTAGGGATGACTTGATAGGTTATTTGATTGATGAGGGAATAATCTATGGGATTAAGAGCAGGCAAGCAGAATTTGACGAGGGCCATACGATGCTCAATGAACTTGAAAATGTCTGTTTACTGGAAAGTTGTGATGATTATAATGGTTGTAGAGGTGTCAGGATGCATGACTTAATTAGGGACATGACCCACCAAATACAGCTAATGAATTGTCCAATCATGGTTGGCGAAGAATTACGAGATGTGGACAAGTGGAAAGAGGATCTTGTAAGAGTGTCCTGGACAAGTGGTAAATTGAAGGAAATTTCTCCTAGCCATTCACCATGGTGTCCCCATCTCTCAACCTTATTGTTACCCTGTAATGACGCTTTGAAATTTATTGCAGATTCTTTTTTTAAGCATTTGAACAGGCTCAAGATTCTTGATCTGTCCAGGACAAGCATTGAAGTGTTACCAGATTCCGGCTCTGATTTGGTGAGTCTTCGTGCATTATTGCTCAAAGGATGCAAGCAGTTGAGGCATGTTCCATCATTAAAAAAGCTCAGGCCACTGAAGAGGTTGGATCTCATTGATACTGTACTTGAAAACGTGCCTCAAGACATGGAATACCTATCCAACCTCAGGTATCTTAAACTCAATGGATGTAGACAAAAAGAGTTTCCTACTGGAATATTACCTAAACTTTCTAGCCTGCAAGTCTTTGTATTAGATGATTGGGTGAATGGACAATACGCTCCAGTAATAGTTGAGGGAAAGGAATTAGCATGCTTGAGGAAGTTGGAAACTTTGGAATGTCATTTTGAACTTTTTTCCGACTTCGTGGGGTATCTCAAATCTTGGAATAAGACCCTATCACTAAGCACATACAAATTTTTAGTAGGACAATGGAATAATGACCATTTAGCTTTTTTGGAATTTTCTGGCAGAAGTAAAATAGTATGGTTGTGTAACTTCAATAATCGAAGTTGCCTAGAGTTCCCAACTGACATTCAAGAACTGGTGATTTTGAAAAGTATTGATGCAAAAAGTTTATGTGATGTTTTATCACCACAGTATACAGCTGAGCTGGAGTACATTGAAATTGTGTTTTGTGATAGAATGGAGAGTTTGCTTTCATCTTCTTGGTTCTGCTCTACTCCATTACCATTTCCATCTAATGACATATTTTCTCATCTCAAAGACTTTTATTGTTATGGGTGTACAAGTATGAAGAAGCTGTTCCCTCTTGTCTTGCTGCCGAACCTCCTAAACCTGGAAATGATTTCAGTCGAGAGGTGTGACAAAATGGAGGAGATAATAGAAACAAGAGTAGACTGGGTTATGGGTGAAGAAAGCAGCAGTAGCTGCCGTTCCATTGAATCCAATCTCCCAAAGTTAAGACATTTGAGCTTCATATTGTTACCAGAACTGAAAAGCATATGTAGGGAAAATCTGATTTGCAGCTCTCTCCAAACTATTATAGTAAGAGATTGTCCGAAGCTGAAGAGGATGCCACTCTGCCTTCCCGTGCTTGACAATGGCCGGCCATCTCCTCCCCCTTCTCTTGAAGAAATCTATGTAGATCCAAAAGAATGGTGGGAATCAGTGGAGTGGGACCATCCTAACAGTAAGGATGCGCTTCTACCCTTCCTAGTTTTAGGTGGTGGTGCCAGACTGCTTGAAGAAGAAGGAGACGAGGAAGACGTTGAAGACAATGATGAAAAATGTTTTTGAAGTGGAATTTTTCTGGTATGGCTTTTAATTTTCTTCTCTCATTTTAAATCACTACCCAACTTTTAATTATAAAGGCTCTTGCTCTGATTCATATATTTCAATCGACACCTGATTGGATTCTTTACTAATTTTCTAAATCCTTTTTGTGCCCCCTTTGGGACTGGGAATCATGCTTTTGGTCTACAAGTAGTCTTTGAAACTATAATTAATGTTTTGCTTTGAGAGCTACCGTGAATTTTGCTGTAATTGGCTCCTTTTGTGGCTTCTGTATGGCATTTGTGCAGGATACAATACCGTGTGAATGCTGACGCAGAATCAATTTTCACGGGAATGCAAGGGCACTTACTGTTTCTGAAATCAATACATTGTAGCGTGCACTTTCCCGTATTCCGTGCCCTTTCCACTCTACTGGTTTGTTTTTTCATGTAATTCTGAAACAAACCTTCAGCACAGGTGGTGTAACTATGAATTTGACCTCTGAAGTTGTGATTTCTGTTGCTGCACTCATAAATGCTATTGGATACTTGGAGTCATGCATCATCTGTTGTCCGAGTTTCCACGATTTGAACTTCATTGTTCAACCGAACTAAGCTATGCATGTTTCTAATGACAAAGAACTATAAAATACTGGAACCATACAGATTAGATTTTGACAAAGCGTTCTTTTCTTAATACCTACCTAGAACTACTAGATCAGTGACTTTCACGTAAGCTACTCTACTGCCTTAACCATGATGTCTTGGATTATTCTGCTTTCTGCGTATCATTTCACTTCCCTCGAAAGGTTCTGTCCTCCATGCTCGTTGCGGTCGTTGTTCTTCCTTTTCATAATCAGATAATTTGAACATCTTGTCTGGCCAGATAGGTTTTAGTTTCCTATTTTCTATTATCAGAAATAGTAATGTCATTCCCTTTTAACACTTACATTCAACTGCTAAGAGTTCTATTTCTTAATAGTAGTATTGGAAAAGAATCAAGGAGTTCTTGATCAGATGATGGTTCAGAATTTAGTGGGCTGATTTCAAATTGCTTGAAATGATCTCTTGGATTATCTAATATCAGTTCTTGCCTCACGTATTTTTCTGTCTTTTTATCCTCATATCTTTAAATTAATCCCATCCTTTGAAGGAGGCCTCCATGAGTAAGAAGGCCGTTTGTTTGCTGGAACACTTTTAGAAAGTGAATTATTTTTTTATATTTAGTAGTATAATAAAAAATAAGTTGGAAAATATTTTTCAGTGTTTCGTTATGTTATGGAAAATGAGCTGAAAAAATAACTTATTGATATTTTATTTTTTTCAAGTTTATTAAAATAATAAGGAATAAATTTTACAAATTAAAAAGTTGAATGAGAATGAAATTGAAAAAAAAATATAATTTCATAAATTATCTTAAATAAAATAAATAATAATCAAAATAATAGAGATCAAATCTAAAAATAAAAAATTGAAAGATGAAGAAATTAAAATAATAATAATTATTATTTTATAAATTATTTCAAATAAAATAAATAACAATCAAAATAATAAAAATCAAATTTGATAGTTAAAAAATTTTAATTAAAAAATGATAAGATAAAAGCAAATAATAATTATAAAAATAATGACCAAAGTTAATATAAAAATTAAATTTTAAAGGATTAAATTTGATATAATCAATAAATAATATAATATTTTTAAATTTTTTTACAACTTTTAAAAAGTGTCAACCGTTCAAGCTAAATTTTTTTGACTTGAAAATATTTTTTGTTTATCAACTTTTATAATAACAAACAAACATAAAATAATTTAAAAAATAATTTTTTAAAAACTACTTTTGAAAAAACAAAAACATCCTAATACATTATTTAGATATTGTGGATTGCTCTTTCTCTTCATTTTACTAAGCCTTTTCTTGGAAAGTCAATTGACTTGTTGGAATTGCCCATCAGTTTCTCTCACTTCTCCTACCTTCCCTGCATTCCTTTAGTTCGTTTGCTGTCGTCACACTTCTAATCCCTCAAAAGATACGGCACCATCCCATTTCTAATCATGTTATACGTAGTGGTTTTTTTTTAAGCATTTAGTTACTTTCTCTTGATAGAAAGGATAGAAATTTGAAAAATAAAAATAAAAAATAAATTTGTCATAATTATAAAGTGAGTTTATTTATTTTCAAAATATAAGGTGTCATTGGGACATTTCTAAAAAAACAAATTTTTTTCAAAAATATTGATATAATTTTTTTTTAATTATAAAACTATCTCATTAAAACATATAAAAATAAAAGTGGTTTAAATCATATATTTTAAACTTGACAAGGGATCAATCCATGACAAGACCTAGATAATAAATTAAGAGTGTTTGACTAGGTTAACTCAATTTTTTTTTTTTTAAAGAAAAGACAGTTTCTTTTTGACTAACTGTTTTTTTAAAAAAAATATCAATAAGACTTTTTTCTAAGTTGATAGGGTTGCAAATCAACTCAGGTTTTTAATTGGATAAGACAAAATTAATCATTTATTTATTGGGTTAGTCTGAACAATCTTCATATATTTATATATATAAATATAAACCGGATCGATTCAGGTCTATATCAGCTAAGTTTCGGATTGATTTATTTAGTTGGTCTGAGTTTTATAGCTATAGTTATTATGCTATCATTAACTTTAAAATTTAATATAAACAAATCTTATGTACCTTGACACCGGATATATATATATATATATATATATATATATATATATATATATATATATATATATATTATTTACGTGAGTGTCCGGGCCAACTTGCGTGCACCACGACTAATCTCACGGTCCACTGAACATCCTGCAAACTTAGTGAGCATGTAAGGCACCGCAGGAGTGACAGACGTGCACAATGAAGTTTGAACCCTGATGTAGAGAAAGGGAACAAGTCTCTTCCACCACTAGGCCAAGACCTCAATTGCGACACTGGGATATATATTGATATTATAAGTGAAGAACATAAATATCCTGCTAGTTTATTGATTTATAGAATATAAAAATGAAACTAATTAATGATTTGAAGAATCAATTTTCTAATGTTTCCTGTGGAGTTTGTTTAGCTGACTTAATTACAGAAATAAAAAATTCTGATATTGTTCTCTATCAGCAGTACGTACGCCAAAGTAGAATTAAGGGTTCCTTATGACCTTTCCATTACAAATATAATTATATTTAATTTGTTGCAATGTCAAGCATATTGAAGTGGTCAATTATTTCAACCTCCTCTACAGTTGCCTGCTAGGAAAGCAGCAATCTCAGGGGATATTCGTGGCTCTTGGAGTCATTATTTTTTAAAATGTTTTTTTTTTTAATTTAAAATAATATTTTTTATTTTTTAAAAAATATTTTTAATATAATATATCAAAATAATTTTAAAATATAAAAAAAAATTTAAAATAAAAAATATTTTTTAATTTTTTTAAAACACGTTTTTTAAAAAAAAAAATTAAATCATTAATTACAAGCAACAATAGTTTTCAGACTTGATCTGGTGACCAGCCTGGTCCAGGGCCCTAGTTCTAGATTTTAACCAAGTTGCCCAGAGTTAATTTTTTTTTAAAAATGAAAACGATATCGGTTTAGTAAAAAAATAAAAGTCAACTGGTTACAATCAGGTTTTTGACCGGGACTTGCCGGGTCACTGGGTCAACTTGCCAGGTCACATTTGGTTTTTTTTTTCTATTTTTTTTTTCAATTCAGTTCGATTCCAATTCTGAATTGATCGGATCCTAGATCAATCTATAAAGGAAACTGATACTTCTTATTATTTGAAAATGCAAAGATAGCTATGGCTTTTATAAAGCCTTACAAAACAGAAAAATCGAAATACAAGGGAAAACAAATCAAAACAGAATTGAACTGATCAACTCCTACAAACTAGCTTACTTGACAGGTTAAACAACAATTCCTGCCTATTATTTAGTTATTACGTTGTAGACCAAATCAATAACGACCAAGTCAATAATTCCAACAAATTCCTCCCCATAAACAGAAAATGCATCAGTTTACTTCTTCAAGCCGTCGAACACCAAGCCAACTTCTGAGTTGCACAAATTGGTTCAACTTAATTGGTTTAGTCATTATGTCTGCCACTTGATCCTTAGTTCCAACAAAACTCAACCTCACAGCTCCTTCAGTTGACAGGTTGCGCAAGTAATGATATCTAACATCAATGTGTTTTGTTCTTTGATGCATAACTGGATTCTTTGACAACTTAATGGCTGAACTATTATCACACATGATATTGACACACTCACAGTGTTTTACGCCTAGCTCCTGCAGAATTCCTCTAAGCCAAACTCCATGACATGCACATGCAGTGGCAGCCACATATTCAGCTTCTGTGGATGATAGAGTGACAATTCCTTGCTTCCTTGAACTCCAACATATTGCTGCTCCACTTAGAAGAAAAACATAGCCTGAAGTGCTTTTTCTATCATCTACATCTCGCGCATAGTGGCTGTCTGTGTATCCCAGCAGACTTCTGTCATTCTCATCTCCTATATAGTGGTTGTCTGTGTATCCCAGCAGATTTGCATCTGTGCTCCTTTTGTAGTAGACTCTGAAATCTAAAGTTCCTTTTAGATATCTTAGTACCCTCTTAGCAATCATCATATGTTCTTCTTTAGGATCAGCCATATAACGAGAAATCAAACATACCACAAACATTAAATCAGGATGAGTTACCGTTAGGTACATTAGGCAACCTATCAGCTGTTTATACGGTGTTGCATCAACATTTTTGCTGCCTAACTTTGACAAGACTGTGCCAGGAACTATTGGATTCTTTACAGCATTGCAGTTCCACATATTAAACCTTTCCAAGACTTCCTTAGCATACTTCTTTTGGCATAGATGAATTCCTTCCTTGTTTTGATAGACTTCAACTCCAAGGAAAAACTTCATTTTTCCCAAGTCTGTCATCTCAAACTCCTTCTGCATGGACGACTTAAAATTTGTGCACATATGCTCATCATCTCCTGTGTAAATCAAGTCATCTACATAAAGACTTACCAACAACAATTTATCTCCATTTTTCTTCAGGAACAAAGTGTGATCATAATTGCTTTTCTCAAATCCTTCCTTCTTAAAGTAACTCTCAATTCTGCTAAACCAGGCCCTTGGAGCTTGCTTTAAACCGTAGAGAGCCTTCTTTAGTCGATACACTTTATTTTCTTGTCCTTTTATGACAAATCCTTCCGGCTGATCAACATAAACCTCCTCCTTCAATTCACCATACAAGAAAGCACTCTTTACGTCAAGTTGAAAGATGCACCATCCACGTTGAGCTGCTAGTGCCAACAGAATTCTGATTGTATCCCATCGAGCTACTGGCGCATACACTTCATTGTAGTCAATTCCTGCTTTCTGTGAGTATCCTTTGGCGACGAGTCTAGCTTTACATTTATCTACTTTGGCTTCTTCATTGAACTTTGTTTTGAAAACCCATTTGACACCAATTTTCCTTGCTTGATGTGGCAGTGACACAAGCTCCCAGGTCTGATTTCTTTCAATAGCTTCTATTTCAAGCTTCATGGCCTCCTGCCACTTCTTTTCTTTCACCACTTCATCAAAATGTATTCGATCATCGTTGGAGATGTGAAAGGCTAGGCTTTCTTCTGATTCTTCTTGATTAGTACTTAAAAGTGCATGTTTATCAAGGTTTTATATCATCATTTTGCACTTGAAGTATCAATAATTCCTTAACTAAAGCATGTTTTATAATAACAAGTTTGATATTATAAGTGTCGCACCCAAAAAAAAATCCGGGCGCGCCATCGGCTGGCGATTTTTCATTATGTTTTGCTGATTTGGTTCTTTGGAGTCGCCACCTAGTAATTCATTTAGGGCTACTAGGAAACCTGATGTACTGGTCTTGTCAGAGATCGCGGGTACGGGACTGGTTGTGGTTAGGGAAGGTATTAACACCCCTAACGCACCCTACCTGAGGTAAGCTGCTTTGTGGACTTGATGTGTTAAAGAAGTTTTAAAAATTCTGTTCTTTCATCGAATTTCAGAAAATACAACTTACATGTAAGTTCATGATTCTTTATCCGTGATGAAATCAGAATATTAAATTCTTCTTTATTCTTGCAATTTTATCATATAAAAAAATTATATGTAAAAAAAAAACACAAAATAAATAAATAAAATATATATACATATAATAAATAGCTTGGGCTGGACCTGTATTGGCCCAGCCACAAGGCTGGACTCAGCCCAGCCGCATGGGCTGGGCTGGTGTTCCAGCCCTCTGGTAACAGGGCTGGACTCAACCCAGCCGCATGGGCTGGGCTGATGTTACGGCCAAAAAAAAAAAGAAAAAATACAGACTCAGCCCAGACCCATGGGCTGATGTTCCGGCCCAAAAAGAAAAAAATATGGACTCAGCCCAGCCGCATGGGCTGGGCTGATGTTCCAGCCCGCCCAAAAAAAAAAAACATTTAAATTCCTTTTTTTTTATTCAATAACATACATAAAAAAATACAAACACACACAAATATTTCTTTTATTATTATTATTATTTATCACTTCCTCTTTTCTTTTTTTTTTCTTTTTTACATCCACATTTACATAAAATACAAACTATAAAAAAACTCAAAATTACACAAATATTACATTAAATAATTTTACAATTACAAAAATAAACCCCAAAATCGACTGAAATTACAGGGATGCAGCGGGAACAGTGTTCGACAGGATTTCTGGGCGCAGGAACAGTGGTGGCGCGTGGATCTCACGCACCACCGCCACTGGTGGCGCGTGGATCCACGCGCCGCCACCCAAAAAAAAAATCAAGCAGCAGGGGCTCTGGATCGCCTCCTTCTCTGTCTTCCCACGCCGTCGGTGGGAGTCACCGTCACCTGCAAAGATCCAAAGATACACAATGACACGACCAAAAGCTTGATGTCTTCTCCCAAGTGCAGGAGTGTCGAAGTAATAAATAACCCGGCAAGACCGGGGTCGAACCACAGAGAGGTTAATTGTATAAATTATAAATAACAATACAACAACAATAATAACAATAATAGTAATAGTAATAATAAAGAGAGCTTTGAGATGTAAAGTTGATGTAAGGATTAAACAACGATAAAAATAAATGTCAAGGTTAGAGGATCCACTAATGGTACTTCAAACAAGTATAATATAAACTTTTATTACTCAATTGGAAACCACACATAAAGGAGGTTCCAATCATATTATAAATTGTTAACATGATTACATTAGTTATCTTATTCGAATAAAGCTAATACTTGTAAATGTTGGCAGGCATTCATGATTATAACTTATGTTAACAACAAATCAAGTCCCTTTCATAGCTCAGGTGTCGGTTATACCATACAGTATGGGCTATGAAAGTACCAAGTATTTGTTGTACCAAGTGTTATACAACATAAATCTAGATTAACCATTTAACAAGCAAAGTATTAAAAGTGAACAAGATAACAAATATAAAACATGTTAGTATCCAACGTTAAGGTCCATATTAAGTTTATATTATACTTATTCTTACACCATTAGTGTACCCTTTTCACCTTGACATAATTAACTTAGCTAAACATAATGAAAGAAAGAAACATAAATGAACAAGATAAGAACATAAATGAGAAAGAAGTTAACTAAGTAAAGGAAAGGAAATGAAGTGCATAAACTTGATATTAATGAAAACAAAACATAAGCAATACAAAGAGAGAAAGCAAGAGCATGATCTTGATCTGAAAACCAAGATGCCTCAATACATGGTAAGTGCCTCCTTTTATAGGCCAAAATTTGGAACTATTGATTTGTTGACTAATTGATGAGTGGGTGGCCACATCTTGACTAGATAACAATCCTTATCTTCTTGTCTGATCAAGACGTCATTGCTAACATCATAATTTGCCCAGAATCCTCAAGAATGTTCTAGGAAATTGTCTCAGCTTTCCAACAAAAAAAAGATGAGGTCATTTGGACTTCTAGAACTCAAGATATGAGTTGAACACTAAATAGTATTTGGGCTGCAGGACAGCTTCGGACTTCTTCGTTGTTCCTTCAATTTGGACTTCAAAACGACCTTTTCAAATCTTGGGCTCCTCATGAAAGTTGTAGGCTTTTGTCTTACCTTTCCATCCATATAAAGTGGACCTAAATCCGAAATCTAGAGCTCCAGATATGATCCAATTACCGAGCAATGTTCCGGTTTGGACTGCACCGACATCTCTTTTCTAAGTTTGGTCATCTCTTTGTCCTTTAACTTTCAATGCTTAAACTCATCAATCAATCCTTTTATTTATGTGATAGTCCTGCATTTAAAAAGAGCATTTACCATAAATTAAGGTATCTTATAATATCAAACTTGTTATTATAAAACATACTTTAGTTAAGGAGTTATTGATACTTCAAGTGCAAAATGATGATATAAAACCTTGATAAACATGCACTTTTAAGTACTAATCACACCCCCCAACCAGCTTATTACTAGTCCCTAGTAATCTAAAGCGTTAAAATAGAGAAACAATTTGCAAGCAAGGCATTCATCATTCAACTTCCATTAATCTATCCAGATAAACAACTCTCATTAAATTTATATTCCTGCTTCATACTTCGTAAACAAGATATTAATAAACCTTCTTTTTGTGTGCTCAATGAAAACATAGATGATGGGGCTTTTGTTGGAAGAAAACAATATTATGTTCAAATGTTTAAGGTGAACTTCCTTGAGTTGAGATTTTTTTTTTCTCTTCTTTTTATTTATTTTTTATTTTTATAGACATACAACTTAAAACACAATGTATCTTTAACCCATGTAACGAGTTTTAGGCTAATGACTCCCAGACCAGTTGGTCTTAGGGCATTAGGTGTTGAGACACCCCTACGAGCTTAACAACTCGGGTTGCAGATACTGATACGTAGATAGTGCAATGTTTGATTCCCTTAAGCTTTTCTCCTTAACCCATGTAACAAGCTTTGGGCCAATAGCTCCCAAGTCAGTTGACTTTAGGGTATTAGGTGTTAAAACACCCCTTCGGGCTTAATTGCTTAGGTTAGGGAGGCTACGAAACCAAACTTATCCACGTTTTATTATCATCAATACTATTTTTTTTTTTCTTCTTCTTCTTTTTTTTTTTTTTGAAAGATTATATACTATCCTTTTCCCTTAGTTGTTACCTTCAACAAAAGAACATAATTAATGTAATAATCCAATGTGCAACCCACAATCATATGTTAAAGTGTGTGTGTGAAAATAAAGGTTTAATAATACTTGTTAAATGAGTATAGGAGCAGAATCAAGTGATAACAATGTGAGAGTTTGTAAACCTGAATATTTCAAGAAGTATTATGATAGACCTTGGTAATGAAACTTACTAAGATGCGTCTCTAGAGTCAATAAAATTGATTCCATACTCTGCCATCCTAATAACAATTTTGTCAAATGGTTTTAATAATAGCAAAAACAGTTAGCAAGTTAGTATTTTTTTTTTTTAAACTACCACCCTCTCCCCCCAACCAAAACGAGACATTGTCCTCAATGTTCGAAGGTAGAAATATAGAGTATAAAAGACATCACCTGAAATAGCGAACAATGACAAACCTGAAACACACTTAAACAAACATAAGAAGTAACAAAACAAAATAATATGCTATTAATAAAACCAAAAGACACAAGGTTTCACAGATGAAGGCTCAAATCTAATCTAAGCTTTTTACTTTATTTTAACAAAGCATGTATGCACAGGTAGTTGTGATTGTGGCTCACATCTTCCCTTGGTTTTACGTCCAAGAACGGCTTAAACGCCCTCTATGGGTCGGGGATAGGCTTCCCATCCAGTTTTCTTAAAAACTGGCAAACAGGGTCTTTTTTAGTCAGATTCCCAAGAGTAAGTCGATCATGTTCTTTATGGAATTGTGGCCATAAATCATGAATTACACGATGCACATCTCCACTAGGATGCGTCTCAAGGGTCAACAAAAGATTATCTAAAAACCCCTTACTCAGGCCATCCTTAATGAATTGTATTTTATCTTCACGGTTTACAGATACCATTCCTAAAGAACGACATGTCGCATTACAAGTCCATCTGGCACATCGATGACAGACTTTCAGTCGTTTTGCACGACGTTTCTTTGCAAAAGTGCTTTTACCTGTTCCAGGCATGTGTGAAATGAAAGAATTGGAGGACTCACCTGATAATCGGACCTTTGCTTCAATTAACCAACGAATATCTTCAGGAATTCCATGATTCATTAACAACCTCAATCTTGCACACCTAGCACGGTAAATTTTATTAATCGCATTTGGAGGCAAAGCGGGAAAATACCTTTTCAACTTTTCAAGAGTGGTGTCCATTTTAAAATTAGAATTGGGGAAAATATTCAAAGAAGGGAGAAAGAGCAGAGAATTGTACAAATATATACAAATATCAGTTATTTGGGAAACTGAAAGAACCGACTTAAGAGTCACGGAGTACCGTTATCCGCCATTTGACCGGGGTGAGAGACTAGCAAAACAAAAGTCACACTAAAAAGCAACAAAAAAAAATGTGAGAAAAACAAAATAATCAACCTTTATCAATAAGATTATTCAAACCAATGGATTCATTTTCACTAGGAAACTCATCAAAGTAAGCTTTTAAACGATGTTCATTTACCTTCAAAACATTGTCATTCTTTGGATTCTCAATATCAAGGGCCCCATAAGGATACACATGTTTCAAAATAAATGGACCGCTCCATCTTGATCTTAGTTTTTCAGGAAATAAATGGAGTTGAGAATTATAAAGCAAAATGTTTTGACCAGTATCAACTTTTTGACAATTTTCACAAGTTTTGCAGAATGCATGTGTGTCCTTGAACATGGTGGGCCAATAAAATCTATTTTGTAAGATTTTTGCAGTCGTCTCTCTTGATGAGAATTGACTCCCACATGCTTCAGAATGACAAAGTTTAATGACATTACTTACCTCATTGTCGGGAATGCATTTTTGAAATATTTGATCAGGACAATTTTTGAATAAGTAAGGGTCATCTAAGTAAAAGTTCTTCACTTCGTTCAAAAACTTTCCTTTGTCTTCGGTACTCCAGTGAGCTGGCAAATCTCCTGTTGCAAGAAAATTGATATTTTTAGCAAACCAAGGCATTGAACTGAGAGAAAGTAAGGATTCTTCAGGAAAGTAATCATCGATTGGTGTGATGTCAGATATCAAATCTGTTGTCACTCTTGACAAAAGATCGGCATCAATATTTTCGGTGCCTTTTTCATCCGTGATTTCTTCCTGAGAATAAATCATTTGCAAATCTTCATATTCATCCAACTCAATTTTACTCAAAGTAGATTCAAGTTGATCACGAACTAATTCTTCAATATGATCTACTTCTTGTAAATTATTATCATCTCCAGGCTGCTTGCAAACGTTGAAAATATTCATCTCTAATGTCATGTTTCCAAAAGATAACTTCATGAGTCCATTCCTACAATTAATCAATGCATTAGAAGTTGCAAGAAACGAACGTCCTAAAATAATAGGAAATGAATTACATGCTTCAACAGGTTGCGTGTCCAAGACAATAAAATCCACAGGATAAATGAATTTATCGACTTGTACTAAACACATCTTCAATTATTCCTCTAGGCACTTTTACAGATCTATCGGCGAGTAAAAGAGTTACAGAAGTTGGTTTTAACTCACCTAGATTGAGACTCTGAAAAACTGAATATGGAAGTAAATTCACACTAGCTCCAAGATCAAGTAAGGCTCTTTCAATTTTATGTTCTCCAATAAAGCAAGAAATTGTAGGACAACCAGGGTCTTTATATTTCAAAGCATTATTGTTCTGAAGAATGACACTTACTTGTTCGGCTAAAAATGCTTTCTTTTTCACATTCAGTTTTCTCTTCACAGTGCATAGATCTTTCAAAAATTTAGCATAGGAAGGAACCTGTTTAATAGCATCCAACAAAGGTATATTGATCCTTACCTGTTTGAAAATTTCAAAGATTTCAGAGTTGTGATTGACTTTCCTTTGTTTGGTCATGGCATGAGGAAATGGAAGTGCTGGCGGGGAATCAGCCTTTTCTTTGCAATGTTCAGGTTCAACCTCTTCCTTACCCTCAGAGATAGACTCATCATCTTTCTCACAAGGTTCAAGAATGGGTTTTTCAATAACCTTACCACTACGAAGAGTGATGACTGATTTGACTTGATCCATGTGTTGGCTTCCAGAACCACTTGCATTTACATTGTATTGCCCCTTTGGATTTTGCTGTGGTTGAGAAGGAAACTTACCTTTCTCTTGGAAACTGAGAGCAGTTGTTAATTTTGCAAGAGCATCTTTAAAATCGGTCATGCTTTGAGCAAGTTGAGTGTTGATTGTCTCCTGCTTTTCAATGAATGCATGCAATGTGTCCTCAAGATTTCTTCTAGGAGGTGGAGCATAAGGAGGTGCATATCCATGAGAATTTTGAAAATTATAGTGTGCTTGAAACGGTGGATGTGAAGTTTGTGCATTGTTGCTATCACTCTTCCAACTAAAATTTGGGTGATTTCTCCAACCAGGGTTATATGTTTGTGAGTATGGGTTATGTTTGGGTCTTTGGAAACTGTTTAAAGCATGGGCTTGTTCATGGAGGCATTCCTTAAAAGAAGGCAAAGTTGGACAATCATTGGTTGCATGCTCATTTGTTTCACAGATTTGACACACGATGTCTCGAACAGATTTTAATTGACCACTCTTTTTTAATTCTAGTGCCTCGACTTTTCTAGCTAAAGATGCAAACTTGGCTTGGAGGTCATGATCTTCCCTAAGGTTGTGCATACCCCCACTAGATGTATGAGGTTGAGTTTTACCTGGTGCCTCATAAGTACCTGTGGTGTCCCAATTTTGAGCATTTTCAGCTAGCAAGTCTAGGTACTCCATTGCTTCATTAGGGTCTTTATCTTCAAAAGTTCCATTGCACATCAATTCAACCATTTGCCTATCTCTAGGTGTTAAACCCTCATAAAAATGTGAAACCAATCTCCATGTTTCAAAAACCATGATGAGGGCAAGTATTAAGCAAATCTCGATACCTATCCCAACATTGGTAAAATGTTTCTCCTGGCTTTTGAGTGAAAGTGATGATTTGTCTTTTGAAAGAGTTTGTTCTGTGAGATGGAAAAAACTTCTTTAAAAATTGTTGTTGCATATCATCCCAAGCACGAATGGATCCTGGTCTCAAAATTTTGTAGCCATGTTTTAGCTTTATCTTTTTAATGAAAAAGGAAAAAGCTTTAATCGAAATGGTGTTCATGCTACAATTTGAGTCATTATAGGTATTACAGACCTCCTCAAATTCCCTTAAATGCAAGTATGGATTTTCTAAGTCTAAGCCATGAAAAGATGGTAAAAGTTGAATAATGCCTGGCTTAAAATTAAAATGAGATGCATCAGGAGGGAAAACTATGCATGAGGGTGCACTTGTTCTTGTGGGATTCATGTGGTCTCTAAGTGTTCTCATACGGTTATTCTCATTATTCCCATTATGAAGTGATTGATTATCTTTCTTCGGCCATATTTTCTGAAAATGATGAGGATACCCTACAAAGTCTACCACTTAATGTACGTGACCAAAACTCTCATGCACGTGTAAGAAGAGAATAAAAGCAAGAAAAGAAAAGGAGAAGAAAAAGAAACAAAAGAAAACAAAAGAAACAAAGTTTAAATAAAATGAAAAGTGAAAAGAGAAAATAAAATAAATATTATAATTTATACAAGAATTTTACCTCCCCGGCAACGGCGCCAAAAACTTGACACGACCAAAAGCTTGATGTCTTCTCCCAAGTGCAGGAGTGTCGAAGTAATAAATAACCCGGCAAGACCGGGGTCGAACCACAGAGAGGTTAATTGTATAAATTATAAATAACAATACAACAACAATAATAATAATAATAGTAATAGTAATAATAAAGAGAGCTTTGAGATGTAAAGTTGATGTAAGGATTAAACAACGATAAAAATAAATGTCAAGGTTAGAGGATCCACTAATGGTACTTCAAACAAGTATAATATAAACTTTTTATTACTCAATTGGAAACCACACATAAAGGAGGTTCCAATCATATTATAAATTGTTAACATGATTACATTAGTTATCTTATTCGAATAAAGCTAATACTTGTAAATGTTGGCAGGCATTCATGATTATAACTTATGTTAACAACAAATCAAGTCCCTTTCATAGCTCAGGTGTCGGTTATACCATACAGTATGGGCTATGAAAGTACCAAGTATTTGTTGTACCAAGTGTTATACAACATAAATCTAGATTAACCATTTAACAAGCAAAGTATTAAAAGTGAACAAGATAACAAATATAAAACATGTTTAGTATCCAACGTTAAGGTCCATATTAAGTTTATATTATACTTATTCTTACACCATTAGTGTACCCTTTTCACCTTGACATAATTAACTTAGCTAACATAATGAAAGAAAGAAACATAATGAACAGATTAAGAACATAAATGAGAAAGAAGTTAACTAAGTAAAGGAAAGGAAATGAAGTGCATAAACTTGATATTAATGAAAACAAAACATAAGCAATACAAAGAAGAGAAAGCAAGAGCATGATCTTGATCTGAAAACCAAGATGCCTCAATACATGGTAAAGTGCCTCCTTTTATAGGCCAAAAATTGGAACTATTGATTTGTTGACTAATTGATGAGTGGGTGGCCACATCTTGACTAGATAACAATCCTTATCTTCTTGTCTGATCAAGACGTCATTGCTAACATCATAATTTGCCCAGAATCCTCAAGAATGTTCTAGGAAATTGTCTCAGCTTTTCCAACAAAAAAAAGATGAGGTCATTTGGACTTCTAGAACTCAAGATATGAGTTGAACACTAAATAGTATTTGGGCTGCAGGACAGCTTCGGACTTCTTCGTTGTTCCTTCAATTTGGACTTCAAAACGACCTTTTTCAAATCTTGGGCTCCTCATGAAAGTTGTAGGCTTTTTGTCTTACCTTTCCATCCATATAAAGTGGACCTAAATCCGAAATCTAGAGCTCCAGATATGATCCAATTACCGAGCAATGTTCCGGTTTGGACTGCACCGACATCTCTTTTCTAAGTTTGGTCATCTCTTTGTCCTTTAACTTTCAATGCTTAAACTCATCAATCAATCCTTTTATTTATGTGATAGTCCTGCATTTAAAAAGAGCATTTACCATAAATTAAGGTATCTTATAATATCAAACTTGTTATTATAAAACATACTTTAGTTAAGGAGTTATTGATACTTCAAGTGCAAAATGATGATATAAAACCTTGATAAACATGCACTTTTAAGTACTAATCACACAAGGCAGTTGGTTTTAGTTTTTTTTTTTTTACAGATCTGTTTTCCTTCTTCTCCAGATCTGCTCCGGTCTTCTTTCTTCCTCCCTTATCTGTTTCAGGCGGGTCGGTTTGTCTTCTCCTCTGTTTCAGGTGGTAGATCGGGCGGCGAGAAGGTGTGACGGCCGCGAGGGGTGGCGCTGCTGGGGGAACACGGCGCTGCTGCACGAGAATGGGGTTGTCGCTGTTGTTGTTTCCCTGTTGTTCTCTGTTTCCAGCGCGTGGGTTTCTTCTTCTGCCGATGGCCAGAATCTTGTTGCTGCTGTCGTTTGGCCGGGTGGAGAAAATCAGAGGACCACGAGGGGGGAGTTGTGGTGGTTTAGCCAAGGGACGAAGGAACGGCTTAGGGGGAGCTGTTCGGTGGCTGCGATGGGTGAGTGGCAGGTCTGATGGAGGTGCTGCTATGGTGGCCGGTGAAACACTGGCCGTGTAGAACGAGGTGAAGGGGAAGTGAGCGGCTGCAGCGTTGGAAAAAAAAATGGAGAAGAAAACTCTTGGGCGGCGACTGTTTGGCGGGTTATAAAAGGGAGAAGAGCCGTGGAAAGGCTGAGGAAGAAAAGAAAAAAAATGGGTTTTTTCGAAGGCTGCTTCGGCTGTGTTTCTTGGCCGGTTCAGGGAGAAGAATAAAATTCAAAAAGGTGAGGACATCCGTGGTCTCTGCCCACTGCCCTCGGGTCCTCCCTAAAAAATTTGCCAATCCCCCTCCTCCTCTTGACATCGCTGGGGATGAGAAGAAATAGAGGCTCTCCTCATGAGGAGGGGCCTCCATGTCGGCTGGGAAACCAGGAAAAGAAAACCATGGTTGGGGCTAAGTCCCTAATTTTCAGCCGAAAGAGAGGGATAAAAGGGAGCGGGCCATGGGGAGCGGCTTGGTTTCGGGTGAAGAAAAAAAAAATAATAATAAAAATAATAAAATAAAATAATAAATCCTTAGGTTGCCTCTCCCTTTAACTTTTTTTATTTTCTTTTTTTGTATTTGAATTTTTCTTGTTTTTTTTTTTTTTGAAAACGAGCAATATCAACGTCGACTCGATGAGGAAAATCAATGATTTTAAAAATGATGCGTGAAAAGTCAAACGCGTTCCAAAAACTTTTGAAAATTTAAAATTCTTTTTTTTTTAGACGACGTTGAAAATGCTAAAAACAATGCAAATATATTAAAAACATATTTTTTTGGATTTTCATTATTTTTCTCTATTTTTTTGGATTTTTGAAAATATGTCAAAAACATAGGTCAAAAAATTGGGTAGCAACAGATGCCCCCTCTTACAATGCTTACGAAGCAAACTCTCAAAATTTTACATATGTAAGCTTTGTAAAGAAAACAAAAGGAAAATGATTTCATTATCTTTGGCGACCTGCCCACACACTCACACTGATCTATTTTCAGGGGCGACCTGCCCACACACACTCACACTGGTCTGTTTTCAGGGGCGACCTGCCCACACACTCACACTGGTCTGTTTTCAGGGGCGACCTGCCCACACACTCACACTGGGTCTTTTTCACGGGCGACCTTCCTTTTTGATTGGGTTTACTGAGATCCCATCTATGAAGATAGCGATCTAACAAGAACAAAAATCGATGTGTAGCTCGATTAACCTGAAATCCGATCTAGTGATTCTGCGTGATTAGGCTAAACTGAGATCCCTTCGCCGATCCCCTTTAACCATAACCAAGGTCTGTGTGGTTAGCCTGAACTAAGATCCCTTCGCCGATCCCCTTCAACCAGAACCAAAATCTTTTCCAATTAGGTTAAACTGAGATCCCTTCGTCGATCCCGTTTAACCATAACCAAGGAATGTGTAAGGTTGGGCTAGACTGAGATTCCTTTCGGCAATCCCCTCTAACCAGAACCAAAATCCTTTCTAATTAGGTTAAACTGAGATCCCTTCGTTGATCCCCTTTAACCATAACCAAGGAATGTGTAGGGTTGGGCTAGACTGAGATTCCTTTTCGGCAATCCCCTCTAACCAGAACCAAAATCCTTTCCAATCAGGTTAAACTGAGATCCCTTCGTCGATCCCCTTTAACCATAACCAAGGTCTGTGTGGTTGGGCTGAACTGAGATCCCTTCGTTGATCCCCTTCAACCAGAACCAAAATCCTTTTCAATTAGGTTAAATAAGATCCCTTCGTCGATCACCCTTTAACCATAACCAAGTGAAAAAAAATAAAATGTGAATGAATGGTTGGCTGAACTGAGATCCCTTCGACGATCCCTCAACCAGAACCAAAATCCTTTCCAATTAGGTTAAAACTGAAGATCCCTTCGTCGATCCCTTTAACCATAAACCAGGTCTGTGTGGTTGGGCTGAACTGAATCCCTTCGTTGATCCCCTTCAACAAAACCAAAATCCTTTTCAATTAGGTTAAACTGAGATCCCTTTCTCGATCCCTTTAACCATAACAAGTCTGTGTAGGTTTGGGCTGAAATGAAAATCCCTTCGTTGATCCCCCTTCATACCAGAACCAAAATCCCTTTTCAATTAGGTTAAACTGAGATCCCTTCGTCGATCCCCTTTATAACCATAACCAAGGTCTGTTGGTTGGGCTGAACTGAGATCCCTTCGTTGATCAACCCTTCAACCAGAACCAAAATCCTTTTCAATTAGGTTAAAACTGAATCACCTTCGTTGATCCCCTTTAAAACCATAACCAAGGTCTGTGTGGTTGGCTGAACTGAATCCCTTTGTTGATCCCCTTCAACCAGAAACCAAAATCTTTTCAATTAGGTTAAACTGAGATCCCTTCGTCGATCCCCTTTAACCATAACCAAGTGTGTGTGTTGGGCTGAACTGAGATCCCTTCGTCGATCCCCTTCAACACAGAACCAAAATCCTTTTCAATTAGGTTAAACTGAGATCCCTTCGTTGATCCCCTTTAACCATAAACCAAGGTCTGTGTGGTTGGCTAATGAGATTCCTTCGTCGATCCCTTCAACCAGAACCAAAATCCTTTTCAATTAGGTTAAACTGAAATCCTTCGTCGATCCCCTTTAACCATAACCAAGGTGTGTGTGGTTGGCTGAACTGAGATCCTTCGCCGATCCCCTTCAACCAGAACCAAAATCCTTTTCAATTAGGTTAAACTGAGAATCGCCCTTCGTCGATCCCCTTTAACCATAACCAAGGTGTGTGTGTAGTGGATAGACTGAGATTCCATTCGGCAATCCCCTCTAACCAGAACCAAAATCCATGTGTGTGGTTGGGATAGACTGAGAATTCCTTTCGGCAATCCCCTCTAACCAGAACCAAAATCCTGTGTGTGGTTGGATAGACTGAGAATTCCTTCGGCAATCCCTCTAACCAGAACCTAAATTCATGTGTAGATCGTCAACCTGAAATCCCATATGAAATTCCCTTTAACCAAAAGCTACATGAGATCCCATCTGGCAACTCATTCAACTGGAACGAAAGTATGTGAAAAAAACGGTCTTATTGTAATGGGTGACCTACCCAGGTGGAAATAATATGAAAAAAGCGTCTCGTTTGTGATGGGTGACCTACCCAGATGGAAAGAATGTGAAGTGCGGTCTCATTATAATGGGTGACCTACCCAATGTGAAAGAATATATGAAAGTGGGTCTCGTTATGATGGGTGACCTACCAAATAGAATGAATGTGAAGTGCGGTCTCATTGTAATGGGTGAACCTACCCAGAATGGAAGAATGTGAAGTGCGGTCTCATTATAATGGTGACCTACCCCATGTGAAAGAATATGAAAAAAGGTGGTCTCGTTATGATGGGTGACCTACCCAAAATAGAAAGAATGTGATATGACAAAATCTAAAAAAATAGGACTTACCCTGGCAAAGTCCTTGAAGGGATGACAGAAGAAGAGCTGGAAAACTTGTGATTCCTGCTAATTCCCAATCATAAGGTTTTGAAAACTCGGTGTTTCCTGACTGCAAGGGTGATCTTTTATTTCTTTGGATTTTCCTAATGGTAGGGTTCATCCCATCATCCCTTTATTTTTTTTTTTTCATGATCAAAACCGATTCTTTATTATCACACACACCATGCTTCTTTCTCTTTCCAACATCTTGCTGGACCTCATTAGGATTTTCTTGTAACAATTCAAAAATATGTGCAAATGGTTTTTTTTTTTTTTGAGGTTAGATGATATGCATGCATCCTTACCTGATTTGAAATATAGGGTCCCCCCCCTCTTTTGATGCTATCCATCATCATGGCGTGCCCTTGTTTGTATCCCAAAGCTTTCTTTTTCTGCCGATGCATGACTCATTCATGTGCTAGCCATCCATTCAGCTTGTAAATGCAGTGCCATCCCGAGCTGTCTTCGACAATTACCTGACTTGCATCGAAATTCATTTACCTCTGCCCCCCAAGTGGTGGTACTGCTTACTTCATCATGAAGGATTTTCTCTTCCTGCTTTTCTTCTGAGAATTATCCTCTGATTGATTGTGTGCATCATGCCAATACCCATCAGAATTGTTATCAGTCATGAACTTGCCTCTAGTTGAAACAGTACTCTTCATGTAGTACATCGTTATCATCAGCTTCTTGGAACTCATTCAGTCATTCAGTCATGCATCTCATAGCTTGCAGTACAAAGGCTCATGGTTGTATGCTCAGTGTTTTCTTAATAGATTCCTTTCAACTCTTCTAATCAGATTGTGAAAAGAAATGCCTCGGCCTCATCAATGATGCCACTTCTATCACCCATACTCATGCGGTGAAGTGCTCATCTGGCTTCAAAACAAATTGTCCCATACAGTCAGTCTTCGGGGTGGGTGCCTTTCTGAACATTCATTCAATGCAGTAGCGTGCGTAGGTAACGTCTGTCGATAACCATGTTTCAAAGGATAACAATATGAGATTGTTCCTTCAAGTGCAGCATTGTTCCACAGTCAATTCTGGTGGTGTGCATATGTTCGATGTTCATTCAAAATGCACTCACCCGGAAAAAACATCTGTCAGGAGTCATAACCATTTTCAGAGTGACCAAGATGAAGATATGAAAATTCCTTCAAGTGCATGTGTTGCTCATCAATTGCTGCTGAAGTTTACTAATCATGGATATGTCTTTGAACATCATTGCCCCTAGTTGATCTGAACATGCTCATTCTTCTGTTTACAACCAAATGGCTTTTGTGAATGCCAGGGATGACTTTGATGGACTTTTGATGACTCATCATGGATTCTTTCTTTGCCCCAAGCTGATCTGGATACTATTGTTTTCCTTTCTTAAGTTCACTGTTGCCCCCAGCTGCTCAACTTTTCAAGAGTGTCGAACTTCAATTGTCATTTCTGAATCAAACAATTTTTGCATACTCAATCACTGTTCTTCTGTGTTTGATAATCTTCCTTGTCTGAATCAACTCTCATACTTTAAAAATCACGTCTATTCAAAGTCTAGTTTGTTGAAATGAAATCAGAGATGTCCTTTTTGAAATTCTTTTGAAAATCAAGCTTTTTGATCAAAGACCCAACACACGTTATTCGAAATACATAGTCCTTTGATTGTCATGGCATTTTGAAAAAACAGAAATTGACCCAATGTAGGATTAAAAATGGCTTTTTCCATGTTCTTTGTATCAATTTGAATCCTTGATATTGGGTATATCTTTTGATGGTCAGTGATGAGGTGACATTTTTATGAATTTCAAAAACAATTATGCCCAGGCTTTATCAAGAAAGTTGTTTCTTAGCATTTATTTTATTTACATGCATAATAAGCCAGATACGCTTAATTCATTGAAGTCACGACCCTTATGGAAAAAAACTCTTTAAAGTTTGAAAGAGCGCCATTTATCGATTCCAATTGCTTACTTGATCAAAAGGGCTTTAAAAGCATGTAATGCAGCAACTATGGTTCATGGCTATATGAAAAGAAAGGAATTTCACAGGCTCAAAAAGGTGTTGAGGTTTAAAGAACCTAGCGATCAACATAAATTATTCATCAACTCTTTTATATCGTTGTCTTTTATAGAGGAAACGACATATAACCTGTGTTAGCCTTAAAGTTCAGACTTTTCTTCAAACATAAGTCATAATGCAAATCCACCTTTCCTTGATGAATAACCAACCTTAATCATCTGATAACATCAGAGCTTTATAATGGACACCAAAATCATGTTTATAAACTTAGTCTTTTTTCATGTATTGACTTTTGTTCTGCCTTTCCTTGATGAAATTTCTTTTGCTCTTCCTAGACTTGATAAACGTTCTTATTTCATTTATCTTTACTTGTCTTTAAGTGAATGCAATTTCAACTTCTTCTTTTTTTCATTCTTTTTTATATCCTTCCTCAAAACTTACTTATATGCCCTAGTCTATTGTCTTCTTCTAGCTCTCTCTCAATCATTGGACTTTTGTTCTAAGCCTTCCTCTTTATCCATTAATTATATCAATGTCTCCAACATATCTCTCATTTGCCCCCTAGTTGGGTGTGATCCTAGTCAGGTTTCTTTTTGAAAAGAAAATATTTCACCAGGCTCAAAATGGGACTGCAAAGGATATAATATTTTAGAAAGTGAAGGATATCAAAAAATGGCCTTTTTCTCATTTCAAGCTAAGTCGTTAGAACCGATAAATTTTGACCCCATCCAGTTAAAGATTTGGACTTGTAAGATCCATGATTCACGAGTCCATAACTATCGAATCCACTACATGTCATTATGCATACTGCTAAAACTTAGCTATATGATGTGTGGTTTAGTTTCATGTAAGGCTCAAAATTGTTTGTCAACCTCATGTCATTTCAAAAACAAGAAATGAGTCATTTCTTGAAATCAAAAACACTTTTAATCTTCAGATTGATTAGCCTTATCGCATGTTGGAGTTTGATCAAAATATTTGTCAGAATAAAATGCTAAACATCTGTTGATTTCAAAACAACAAAAGACAAAAGCAAGACATGTTTCGTTGAAGGATGAGATTGATCCCAAAACAAAATGCAGAATTCCATAACAATATGATTGACTGTTCATCTCCATTCTTGAATCAACTTTTCTGGCAATATCTGTGTTTTTCCAAGCACTTTCGATCACACTTGTCATTTGACTGATGTTCGGGGCGAAATATAGCCAATGAACACACCCTCCTTTGCAAGCTCCACTTGTCCCTTGCTCACCAACTTTGAGACTCCGTTCTTGAAATTCTTGCAACTGTTGAATTGAAATGGTTGAGGACCCCACCAGGACATCACATCTCTTCTGGACTAACACCACCCAGAAAAATCCTGGCTTGGTTGCATTGACATTTGTCGAGTCAAGTAAAAGTTTGAATCTGGCAGATGCAGGTCGACAAACTTAAGCGGCAGAGAATGTCAAACTTGGCAAAGACATTTGACAATTGATGCTACCGTGAGACCTGGCTAGACCACATACAATTAAGTTTCACACTGTCAAAGTCATCTCTGATTCACCTCTCATCATGGGTTCTGGAATCCATGCAGGATCCTTCAATCTTTCCTCTCTTCATAGCTTTGTTCAATCCTTCGCAAAATCCTCACAACATCATTTCAATCTTCCAATTTGTTGTGGTTTTAGGATTGTTGGAAACCCGTCAAATATCTAGTAATCCATGTGCACTGCGCAAAAAACAAAATGTATGAATCATATATTGTCAAAATTGGAAAGAGAAAACTGATGAATCCACAACTCTCTATCGCCACTTTTCTCGCTGATTCTCTCATTGACGTGCGCACACGCCAAACAACCACCTTTTTGCGTTTTAATGCCAATACTGGTAGGAAAAAAAATTGGACAATCTGAACACTGCATCCCTTCTTGGATTTCCAATTACAAATCCTCAAAGTAGATTCCTAGACGGATCTCTGCAACGTTAAGTTTGACTGTCTGCTCCATGTTTTCAAAACCAAATCTGCTCTTCAACATGCCTACAATTTCTTCGTGCTAAATTGACGAGAGAAAAATATGTAGCATATGTATTAGTAGTAAGATCCTCTCTTACACTGACGCATGGCTCAACTCTGCAGCATCATCTCAAGTGGTCACACGTCGCGTCATTTTGCGTAGAAAAGCGTAGTTGGTCTGCACGTTGAAGTTCGACGACTCACTCATATTTTCAGACGAGATCATTGGGCTTATATACCTACAGTCCTTTCACGCGCGCTCACCTAGTACATGCTATCTTTTGCTCGTGCCACACGTTGCAGAGAAGTTCGACGACGTCTCTCATACTCATATATTTTCAGGACCAGGCCTGACTCCTTTGCCTAGATTCTACAATGTATAGCTTTGCGTATCGTGTCCACACGTAGAGATTGACTCCAGTATTCCTATCATTGATTTTCAGACTAACACCTTGTGCTGCTGAATTGGAATTGAGCTCATAATTAGGGTAACTTCAAAGCAGACTAACTCGCACCATGAAACAGGAGACTAGTAAGTCGTTTGTTCTATTAGATGATGTGGGAGGCGATGAACACTTAACAGTTACAACTGGACCAAGAATCAGAGTTGTCATTTAGTTGATGACTGAAGCATTGCTGTTGTTTATATGACTGAAAGGAGAGATACAGCTTCACTTGGACGTGGACAAATCGCGCACAGTGTTCCACAGAAGACTGTGCAGACATTCTCTTTCCATTTAAATACTCAAACACTTGTTCAAGCAAATCTGAGTCTAGCTATGTTCACCTTTGACTGGCTCTCAACCTTAATCGTTATAATGAGCCTTTATCGACGACACCTTTCTTCACCTGTCCATCATCTTTCTTCAATCACGTGCAGCACAGCTTGTGCGGACCTACCTTTCAAACGGTACATGCATGATAAATTTATGAAATATTAATCTACCCTATTTGATAAACTCGCCCTTCGAGAGGGACAATATGGTCGTAACTCTTGTATGATGGAAACAAGAAATCATGATTTTTGCCCAAAGATGAACACTCTACAATGAAAAATTTTCGAGTGACTGCCAATGGTGTCACCCACAAGTCTTGAGTTCAAGATGGCTTGCTCGGATGCAAAACAATATTTACGGAGCATACATCCTACAGGGCAGGTTCTAATCTTTTTAAGTGAGACAAAATGTAGTTTACTATTCGGTCTCTAAAAAGGGTCTCTTGTTGTCCCAGTGGATTACCCTCTTGAAGGCAATATAGGGGCCAGTAGGCAGTGAGATGGCACATGTCCAACTTTTACCAATCTTGGCACTCAACGAAGAGTTGGGGTTTACACAAACTTAAACCTTGACTAAAAGTCGTAAGGTAAGCTGCTAGTCCCCCTCCTAACCTGAAGCTTGTGTGTGCTTTAAAAATTACACTATGTGATGCATGAGACAATTCTACAAAATGCATGGGTAAAACAAAAATAAAATAAGACAAAAATGCAAAAACATAAACACATCAAATATGCAAAGCTTAGTCCAATAATGTCAGAAACAATACCGTCCCCAGTGGAGTCGCCATTCTGTCGCACCCCAAAAAAAATCCGGGCGCGCCATCGGCTGGCGATTTTTCATTCTGTTTTGCTGATTTGGTTCTTTGGAGTCGCCACCTAGTAATTCATTTAGGGCTACTAGGAAACCTGATGTACTGGTCTTGTCAGAGATCGCGGGTACGGGACTGGTTGTGGTTAGGGAAGGTATTAGCACCCCTAATGCACCCTACCTGAGGTAAGCTGCTTTGTGGACTTGATGTGTTAAAGAAGCTTTAAAAATTCTGTTCTTTCATCGAATTTCAGAAAATACAACTTACATGTAAGTTCATGATTCTTTATCCGTGATGAAATCAAAATATTAAATTCTTCTTTATTCTTGCAATTTTATCATATAAAAAAATTATATGTAAAAAAAAAAAACACAAAATAAATAAATAAATATATATACATATAATAAATAGCTTGGGCTGGACCTGTATTGCCCAGCCACAAGGCTGGACTCAGCCCAGCCTCATGGGTTGGGCTGGTGTTCCATCCCTCTGGTAACAGGGCTGGACTCAACCCAGCCGCATGGGCTGGGCTGATGTTACGGCCCAAAAAAAAAAAAAAATACAGACTCAGCCCAGACCCATGGGCTGATGTTCCGGCCCAAAAAGAAAAAAATATGGACTCAGCCCAGCCGCATGGGCTGGGCTGATGTTCCAGCCCGCCCAAAAAAAAAAACATTTAAATTCCTTTTTTTTTTATTCAATAACATACTTAAAAAAAATACAAACACACACAAACATTTCTTTTTTTTTTTATTATTATTTATCACTTCCTCTTTTCTTTTCTTTTCTTTTTTTACATCCACATTTACATAAAATACAAACTATAAAAAAACTCAAAAATTACACAAATATTACATTAAATAATTTTACAATTACAAAAATAAACCCCAAAATCGACTGAAATTACAGGGATGCAGCGGGAACAGTGTTCGGCAGGATTTCTGGGCGCAGGAACAGTGGTGGCGCGTGGATCTCACGCACCACCGCCACTGGTGGCGCGTGGATCCACGCGCCGCCACCCAAAAAAAAATCCAGCAGCAGGGGCTCTGGATCGCCTCCTTCTCTGTCTTCCCACGCCGTCGGTGGGAGTCACCGTCACCTGCAAAGATCCAAAGATACACAAGGCAGTTGGTTTTAGTTTTTTTTTTTTACAGATCTGTTTTCCTTTTTCTCCAGATCTGCTCCGGTCTTCTTTCTTCCTCCCTTCTCTGTTTCAGGCGGGTCGGTTTGTCTTCTCCTCTGTTTCAGGTGGTAGATCGGGCGGCGAGAAGGTGTGACGGCCGCGAGGGGTGGCGCTGCTGGGGGAACACGGCGCTGCTGCACGAGAATGGGGTTGTCGCTGTTGTTGTTTCCCTGTTGTTCTCTGTTTCCAGCGGTGGGTTTCTTCTTCTGCCGATGGCAGATCTTGTTGCTGCTGTCGTTTGGCCGGCCGGGTGGAGAAAATCAGAGGACCACGAGGGGGGAGTTGTGGTGGTTTAGCCAAGGGACGAAGGAACGGCTTAGGGGGAGCTGGTTCGGTGGCTGCGATGGGTGAAGTGGAGGTCTGGTGGAGGTGCTGCTATGGTGCCGGTGAAACACTGGCCGTGGTAGACGAGGGTGAAGGGGAAGTGAGCGGCTGCAGCGTTGGAAAAAAAATGGAGAAGAAAACTCTTGGGCGGCGGCTGTTTGGCAGGTTTAAGGGAGAAGAGCCGTGGAAAGGCTGAGGAAGAAAAGAAAAAAATGGGTTTCGAAGGCTGCTCTCGGCTGTGTTTCTTGGCCGGTTCAGGGAGAAGAATAAAATTCAAAAGGTGAGGGACATCCGTGGGTCTCTGCCCACTGCCCTCGGGTCCTCCCTAAAAAATTTCCCAATCCCCCTCCTCCTCTTTGACATCGCTGGGGATGAGAAGAAATAGAGGCTCTCCTCATGAGGAGGGGCCTCCATGTCGGCTGGAAACCAGGAAAAGAAAACCATGGGTGGGGGCTAAGTCCCTAATTTTCAGCCGAAAGAGAGGGATAAAAGGGAGCGGGCCATGGGGAGCGGCTGGTTTCAGGTGAAGAAAAAAAAAAATAATAATAAAAATAATAAAATAAAATAATAAATCCTTAGGTTGCCTCTCCCTTTAACTTTCTTTTTTTCTCTTTTTTGTATTTGATTTTTCTTGTTTTTTTGTATTTTTTGAAAACGAGCAATATCAACGTCGACTCGATGAGGAAAATCAATGATTTTAAAAATGATGCGTGAAAAGTCAAACGCGTTCCAAAAACTTTTGAAAATTTAAAATTCTTTTTTTTTAGACGACGTTGAAAATGCTAAAAACAATGCAAATATATTAAAAACATATTTTTTTGTATTTTCATTGTTTTTCTCTATTTTTTTGGATTTTTGAAAATATGTCAAAAACATGGGTCAAAAATTGGGTAGCAACAATAAGATACCTTAATTTATGGTAAATGCTCATCTTAAATGCAGGCCTAATACATAAATAAAAGGATTGATTGATGAGTTTAAGTATTGAAAGTGAAAGGACAAAGAGATGGCCAAACTTAGAAAAGAGATATCGGTGCAGTCCAAACCGGAACATTGCTCGGTAATTGGATCATATCTGGAGCTCTAGATCTCGGATTTAGGTCCATTTTATATGGATGGAAAGGTAAGACAAAGGCCTACAACTTTCATGGGAGCCCAAGATATAAGAAGGCCTTTTTGAAGTCCAAATTGAAGGAACAATGAAGAAGTCCGAAGCTGTCCTGCAGCCCAGACACTATTTAGTGTTCAGCCCATATCTTGAGTTCTAGAAGTCCAAATGACCTCATTTTTTTTTTGTTGGAAAGCTGAGACAATTTCCTAGAACATTCCTGAGGATTCTGGGCAAATTATGATGTTAGCAATGACGTTTTGTTCAGACAAGAAGATAAGGATTGTCACCAAAGTCAAGATGTGGCCACCCACTCATCAATTAGTCAACAAATCAATAGTTCCAAATTTTGGCCTATAAAAGGAGGCACTTACCATGTATTAAGGCATCTTGGTTTCCAGATCAAGATCATGCTATTGCTTTCTCTCTTTGTATTGCTTATGTCTTGCTTTCATTAATATCAAGTTTATGCACTTCATTTCCTTTCCTTTACTTAGTTAACCTCTTTCTCATTTATGTTCTTATCTTGTTCATTTATGTTTCTTTCTTTCATTATGTTCAGCTAAGTTAATTATGTCAAGGTGAAAAGGGTACACTAATGGTGTAAGAATAAATATAATATAAACTTAACATGGACCTTAATGTTGGATACTAACATGTTTTATATTTGTTTTCTTGTTCACTTTTAATACTTTGCTTGTTAAATGGTTAATCTAGATTTATGTTGTATAACACTTGGTACAACAAATACTTGGTACTTTCATAGCCCATACTGTATGGTATAACCGACACCTGAGCTATGAAAGGAACTTGATTTGTTGTTAACATAAGTTATAATCATGAATGCCTGCCAACATTTACAAGTATTAGCTTTATTCGAATAAGATAACTAATGTAATCATGTTAACAATTTATAATCTGATTGGAACCTCCTTTATGTGTGGTTTCCAATTGAGTAATAAGAGTTTATATTATACTTGTTTGAAGTACCATTAGTAGATCCTCTAACCTTGACATTTATTTTTATCGTTGTTTAATCCTTACATTAATCTTTCAACTCAAAGTTCTCATTAATTTCTTCCTTCTCTTCATTATTGTTGTTGTTGTTGTTATTATTATTATTATTATTATTATTATTATTATTTACATTCTGTTTATATTATATAATATATATCTTTGATCTTTTCATAAACTCAGTATATAGGCTGGAAACCTGTGACCCGATCTTTTAGATCATTCTTAGGTATAACAACGCCACGTACTGAGTATAATAATAATAATTATTGTTGTTGTTGTTGTCTTGCTATTTATAATTTATACAATTAACCTCTCTGTGGTTCGACCCCGGTCTTACCGGGTTATTTATTACTTCGACACTCCCGCACTTGGGAAAAGACATCAAGCTTTTGGTCGTGTCACTTCTTCTTCAGGAAAGCGATTACCACTTTCATAATCACGCATCCAAACAGGCTCTCTTCTTCTTCTTGTCTGTTGTGGGATTCCAAAATTTGAAGACTCCCCAATTTTTGGAATTACTTCTGCTTCATTAAATTCTCCATCAGTTTCTTCACCTTCAAACTCTTCTGTGGTAATATCATCATCATCATCTCCCCAAGCTAACTCATTTTGCTCTGATTCTGTTGTACTCAGGTTCCACTCCCATTTTCCACCTTCTTCGAATATGACATCTCTGCTTATGATTATTTTCTTTGTCACTAGATCATACAAACGGTAGGCCTTAGATTCGTCACTGACTCCAAGTAAGATGCATTTGTGACTGTGATCATCAAGCTTAGTTCTTTTTTGTTCAGGGACATGTACATGTGCAATAGAACCAAATACTCTAAAGTATTCTACATCTGGTTTTACTCCTGTCCACCTCTCCTCAGGTACCATGTCTTTGACTGCCTTTGTGTAACTGCGATTTAAAACATGGGCTGTCCATCTAACTGCTTCTGGCCATAAAGATTTCGGCATCTCCTTCTCAGATAACAAGCATCGTACCATGTTCATGATGGTCCGATTCCTTCGTTCCGCAACTCCATTTTGCTGGGGAGTGTAAGCTGCTGTTAGTTGTCGTCTTATGCCATTGTCTTGGCAGAATTTATTGAATTCATTTGATGTGAATTCTCCTCCCCTGTCAGTTCTGAAACTACAAATGGCTGTTTTTGCTTCTTTTTCAGCAAAACATTTGAAAATTTTGAATGTCTTAAAAGTTTCTGATTTATCTGCAAGAAAATAAATCCATGTTTTTCGAGAGAAATCATCTACCAGCACCAACAAATACCTCTTGCCACTATGGGAGATTGGGGTGATTGGTCCACAAAGATCTCCATGAATTAATTCCAATTTATTCAATGCTCTCCATTTGCTTTTCTTTGGAAATTCTTGACGTTGTTGCTTTCCCACATTGCATATTTTGCAAACATTGTCTGCTGCTCCTTTGAATTTTGGCAGTCCTTTCACCATTTGTTTCTGCTGCATAATTTGAATAGACTTGTTGTTTAGGTGCCCATATCTCCTGTGTCAGAGAATCTCCAAGTCTTCTTCTTCCATCTTCAAATAATTACCAGGCAATGGCTTCATCTTCGCATAAACCAGGAACATGCGATCTGCAGTCATTTGTGTATTTATTATCAAGCCCCTTTGTTGATGATAAATTCTGCAGGTTCCTTATTTGATTAAGATCACCAAGCGCTTCTCCTGTAGCTGGCCAATGCTAAGCAAATTGTTGGTGAGATTGGGGACAAAATATACATTTGACACGGTTTGTGTGATACCTTCCACCTCAAATTTGACATTGCCTTTTCCTTCAACTGCCATTTTCGAACTATTTCCCAATCTGACAGAGTGTTTGAACTTTTCATCAAGCTCAATAAACCAAGTTTTATCTCCTGTCATATGATTTGAGCACCCGAAATCGAGGAACCAAATGCCCTTTCCTTCAGCTTTGCTAGCTTCTGTGTGTGCCATCAAAATTAGTTCTTCCTCCTCATCAAATGAAGCATAGTTGTCTTCAGCTTCTTCAGCTTTATTGGCTTTTGTGTACTCCATCAGGAGTAGTTCTTCTTCTTCATCAAATTTAGCATAGTTGATGACTCCTTCAGCTTTGCTCACTTCTGTGTGTGCCATTAAGAGTAGTTCTTCCTCCTCGTCAAATTCAGCATAGTTGACTACTCCCTTTTCTGAGCTCGAGCATTCAAATTGATAATGTCCTTGCTTTCCACATCGAAAGCAGTTAATGGCTGACCTGTTGACAAAAGGTCTAGCTCTTCCCCGTCCTTTAGAGTGAATTCTTCCTCTCTGAAATATCCCTCTGCCTCTTCCTTGTGCATTCCTTGGCTCGTTCATCACCTGTAAAACTTGCTCTTCGCTCCTCTTCTCAACCACCTTTTGTTCATGTACAAGTAGAGATGCTTGTAATTCATCTACTGTGAGCTTGTCAATGTCTTTTGATTCCTCAATTGAGCATACTACGAAGTTGAATTTTTCTATGAGACTCCGAAGTATTTTCTCAATGATTTTGACATCGGGCATATCTTCCCCGCAATTCCTCATGTCATTAGCAATAGTCATAACTCTTGCAAAATACCTAGACACACCTTCTCCTGACTTCATTTCTAGAGTCTCAAATGTTCTGCGAAGTCGCTGCAGTTGAGCTCGCTTCACTCTAGCACTTCCCTGACACTTGACTTTCATGGAATCCCACAATTGCTTGGCAGTCTCCTTATGAGTGATGGTTTTCAATATGCTCTTATCTATGGATTGAAATAGATAATTCTTTGCTTTGAGATCCTTGAGTCTTGCGTCGTCGATTGCTTTTTGTTGTGCTGCGTCTATGACTTCATTTCCCTGTGGTTCTTCGAAACCAGATTGAATAATGCTCCAATACTCCTTAGAACGCAGGAGATTTTCCATGATCAAGCTCCAGTGATCATAGTCTCCGTCGAATTTTGGAACACATGGTGTTGTGAAGCTTCTTGAATCAGTTGCCATTTTCTGTTTTGTGTTTTTCCTCTCAAACACTCAAATTGTTCCTTTATCAGGTCCATGTATGCTCTGATACCAAATAAAGGAAACTAATACTTCTTATTATTTGAAAATGCAAAGATAGCTATAGCTTTTATAAAGCCTTACAAAACAGAAAAATCGAAATACAAGGGAAAACAAATCAAAACAGAATTGAACTGATCAACTCCTACAAACTAGCTTACTTGACAGGTTAAGCAACAATTCCTGCCTATTATTCAGTTATTACGTTGTAGACCAAATCAATAACGTCCAAGTCAATAATTCCAATAATCTATCGGACCGAATTCAAAAACTACGCAAGTAACAACAATAATGTTGTTAGATCAGGCTGCAATTGATTTTTACCACGACAGCTTCTAGCTTTATTATTGTCCAAATATTTACATAACAACGGTGTTTCATATATATATATATAAACCTAATGTAGATGATTTTATATGGAAATGATATAATATGATGATTACACGGTTATCTTAAATCTTGATAGAATCACGAAGGTTGCTATTATTTTAAGTTTCTCTATCACATCAATCTTCTCCAACTTGGAACTCGATATTTGCGAGTTGTTGTTTTCTTGACTGATTCGACATAAGCATATTTTGTCAAAGTTAAAAAAGATAATATATATTCTAAGCTTGTCTAGAATATATTAAAAAATAATCAAAAGTTCCCTAAAATATTTATTTATAACGATAAACATAAACATTATATTCGCTTACGACAAATATAGAAATCAATTTCCATATAGAAAAAATAATAAATTTCAATATATATATATATATAGCGATAAAATCAGTATGATATTATTTCACCCAAAAAAAAAAAATCTACTTAAACTACCTTTAAAAAATGGTGTTTGACCAACAACAAAAACCAATATGAAAAAGCGGAATCATCCTTGTATCCATAAGATATTGGTTTGTTAAAACTAAATAGGTGACCAGTCTTAAGCCGTGGAATAATTTAATTTTTTCTTAAAGTATAAAAAGAAAAGTATCTAGATTATGATAGCCTTTTTTAAAAAATAAAAAAAAAATATAGGACCTCGTTCATTGTTTCGAATGAATTTAATAATCTTAATTAATTTAATAATATGATTAAAAAAATTTAATGATCAATAAAAAAAAAATATTTGCGATATCCTCTAAATGTTATAAAAAAGTCTCAATGATTTTATTTGATAAAAAAACAAATAAGAATGTAATAACTTAACAAATATGAAAATAAAAAAAAATTCAAAGTTTAATTATCAATAAATCAAATGTTAAATGATCAATTAAGAAAAGAATCAATTTTAAACCCGACTCAAGTTAGCATGTCCAATTCATAGTGTGGTCATGAGACTGAGGTAACTTCATATAAAAGAAGTTGAATAAAACAATAAAGATCAATTCTCAAACAAGCTAAATGATAAAAGACAAACCTAAAAAAAAATTAATTAAAAAAACATTGAAAAAAAATCTCGAGTTAACTTAACTATAATATGACCTAGGATATAAGATTGATATAATCCTATAAAAAAGATAGAAAGAAAAAACACAAAGCTCAAGGCCCAACAATCTAATATGAAATGATAAAATTAAAAAAAAAACAATTAAAAAAAATAGTCAAATAAAAACTCCGAGTCAACTCAACTAATCTGCGACCTGGGATATAAAATCAAAATAACTCTAGAAAAGGGAAAGCAGAAAAAATCACCAAGCTTAAGATCTAATAATTTAATATTACAGGATAAAATTAAAAATAAATTTTAATTTAAAAGAGGAATTAAAAATAAAATTGAAATTAAATCGATTTAATCTTCAAAACCAATGACTTAGTTAATGAGTTCCAACTCTCTGATTAAAATACTGAATTTTTAATACTAAACACTTGGATATAAATATTGAATTTTTTGTCTCGGTGTGGAACGTGGACTCGACTTCTTAAATTCCCTTTCAATTTCAATGCCTTAACTATATTATCGCTGCTTCCTCTCTTTCTAGTTTCTATCCCTTCTATGAATCTTCCCTCCTTTCCTTCCCTTTTTTCAGATTAAATCAAATCATCTTGAAATCTTTTGGAGAAATTCTCATAGGGCCAGGTAAATCTTGAATACCTTTTTACTTCTTACAGTTTAATCTTTCTCTTGTTATCTCTAAACAAACGAATATAGTGTTCATAATTCCTGTTTTAGATATTGCTTTCCTTCACCAGTCAGCGTTTGCGTCTTCAGGGCTGCAAAAGAAAAGGGAGAGATGGTTAAACCGAGCGATCAATTTTGGATTTGTGTTGAGCAGATGAGTGATGGTTCTTTCAAGTGTAAATTCTGTGGGTACGTATTTGCGGTTGATACTTCGATTTCAAGGATCATCTCTCATTTGTCAGGAGTTAAAGGATGCGGGGTTGATATTTGTGAAAAAGTCCCTGAAGATGTTCAAGAAGCAACCTATCTAGCTACTTATGGAGCAAATAAAAAACTCAAAGCCATGCCAAGTTCATGCTGTGATGAGGCAAATAACACAGCTTCGACTTCTTTTCAAGAGCAAAACAGTGAAGTTGAGATGCTGGAAGGAGATCTCGAAAGAGTGCCAATGGAGGTTCAGGGCATGGAGCAAGAAGCAGGGGAGCATAGAGGTTTATTTCCTGAGGAGACAGGTCATGACAGGGAACATGAGGTTGCAGCAACTATGCAGCCTATGGAGAGAAGTGTCTCAGCAGAGAGGCTTGAACTTGATCATGATGCAGGTGAGACTAGAAGAGAAGAAACACAAGCATTCCATGAGTTGCGCTGGCTGTATCATTTCTCTTGTTGATACGAAATAATATTAATAATAATAAAAAATCCTGTTTACATCTTTTACATAATCCCCATGTCCTCCATATCCTGTTTTTTTGCTTCATTTTTTGAATTAAAGGGAATTATTAGATATTTTAAGAGTTGCACATTGTCCTTTCGAAAAGAACATGCGTTTTATCGTGAAGATAATTCATCAATATAATATTTTTATGAGAGAGCAGAGGACAGGACTGGATATACTGAATTATTCCTTGTAAAATTAATCCATTGAATGATCAGATGACCATTCCAATTGTTGAAAAAAACATATCATTACAAACAACTGAATTTTAGGACAGCATTATCATATCACTATTTAAAAAAAATTTATGGTGTTCAAAAAATAATTAGGATTATCTTATTAGTTCTTTCCGAGTCTATCTAAGAAAAAAAAACAAAATAAATAAAAATACAAAGAAAATAAAGTTCATAGACATAAAAACTAATAAAAATATCTCTATCTAAGATTTCTCTCTCTTAATTATATCTATTTTTTTTAATAAACTCATAAAATAACTAATAAAATACTACCATTATTCTTTAGAGAACATAAAATTTCTCTACTGTTTATTATTTATTTTATTGACAACTTCAACTAATCGAATTTTATATTAAGTTATGATTCATCACACGATTGTGTTGACAAATAAATAAAGAGTTGACAAATAATAATGGACAACTTGAGAAATAAGAAAATGATATCGTAAACGGGACTTGATTGAGTTGTTTGACGATGGCAGCCATGCCAAACAACCTTGTGCAAAATTCCATGCTTTCTGTGTGGATTTTGTTAGTGGAAGTATATGGTGTGATATAATTGGTACCATGTTTTATGGATCTTGTCCTATCATTGATATCGGCATAATTTGAGAGAAAAAGTTAAGAGAAACTGAGAGTGTGAGGAGAATAAGAGAAAAGAGAAGAAGAGAGTGGTTGCCGCCATTGCAGCAGCTGTAAAGGCAACAATATGAGTTAGGAGTTGAATTTGAGTAGATGTAATCCTTCTCCTTCATATATTTGTATTGTATCTTTTTTTTATCTTTAATAATATGAATTTTTCTTGTGGATATAAGTTATTTATCGAACCACGTTAAATACTGTATTAGTGTGCCAAGCCTACAATAGACAATAATTATAATATCATCTGTCAGAATCCCCAGTACTCATATATTTTTTGGGAGAGAAATGATGAATCTGCCTAGTCAAAATACCATTGCAAGGTATTCTTTCAATGATTTTTTAGATGATAAATCATTGAGGTGATGAACCATTATTTAGTGGTACGAGAGACAGTTAGAGATGTGGTGAGAACCTTGCGGCTGGTTTATTTATTTACTTATTTTTCAAATTGAGATTCAACCTCAATTCTAGATAGTTCCTATCAAAATAAAGCACAGTTTGAACCCTATCTAAATACAAATTTTTATGGTTCAATTAAAACTCACCGGCGTACGCACTAACAAACACCACCAAAAGGCAAGACTGAAAAGAAAGAAGAGCTACTTCGTCATAACTAAATAGACTTTCTTACCTTGTTAATATTGACCATGGCTGAGCACAATAGTTTCATACAGCATACGGTAAGCAGATATTCGGGTATAAGAACCTTAAGCTCGACGAGTATGAGAATCCTCTCAATATTTTGCTCATATTCACAGAGAGATCTTTACAGATTAAAGCCGTTTAATACCTAAGAATCATAGGGCAAATTTGCTCTGAAAGCTCAATGTGGTATGATCCTCTGAATTACTTGCTCAACTGCTTGTGCTCTTTTGCTTTGCAGGAGGTTGGCGGAGCAGCGCACTAGAATTAGAACAGGGCTTCGCTACGTCTCCTAGAAGAAAACCCATGATGAGGAATGTTCGCTTTTATGTTGCGAGACACTCGCAGTTCTCGACCAATTTAGTTGTAAATGATTCCGAAATGAAAGAAGGATGTTGGTTTTTTGTCGTTTGCTGTATCAGACAGTTCCTTTGATCAAACAAACAGTGAGCCATTTTCCGGTAGATATCTTGCTAAAACTTCTATATAATACTGCTTGGAGATCCAAGTTACTAAACATGCTTACTCTGAAGACTGGTTCATCAGCCCAGAGTTTTCTGTTGCTGTTGATTACCTCTAGCTTGTCATATAATCCTTCAAATTTGTCATAGTGAAATGTCATCTACTAGGTGGTGCCAATTCTGATACTTCTTATTATGCACTTTATCTCCAAGAACATAGATATCTAACTTGAAGATTATACATAACATGCTCTTTTTTTTTTTGCTTCCATCATGACCTACTAATTTCTACTGTGTCATCATACTGTCACAGATCGACTGATCTGGTATTCCTGATTTGAAGCTCTCAGCACGTGTTCCTACTCTTGACATTACAAAAGCTTGGTTCATTTTCTTTTATGTTGTCTTTTTCTGTAATCTCCTAGTTTTCTCCATATTGAGGACTGCACGTTTCTAGTTTTTTTAGTAGTGTCCCAATTTGGGTGAGCGAAAGATCAGATTTTGTTTTTGCTTGATAACCAAGGTGTGATAATTTTGACAGCCCTGGAATAATTTCATACATGGCAAGTCCTCAGGTAACGTAGGAACCCTCTCATGCGTGCAATATCCTATTATCTGGCTGCACTTTGAATTAACCCAGTGGTCAGCGATGAACTTCTGCAACCACTTACTCAAAAAAGATTTTCAAGCTCGAGATCAAAATTGGAAGAGCAGAAAATGAGAGCAAAAGGATTCAAGTTTTTTAAAATTTGACTACTGCGATTCAGAAGCTGCTGTAATTATTGTTTGTTGTGAAAGTATGTAACTTACTCAATTTCAACCCCAGAGCTCCTAAAATGCAGAGACTAGAGAGAAAGGTGATGAGCAAAGGAGCTCAAAAGAAAATATAGAAAAGGCTATCATACAAATTACTTTGTTGTCAAAACTTAGAATACGAATACAACCAGGAAAGACCTGCTATTCCGTTTCCGTATGATGATGTGTGGGCAGGGTGACCCAGTTCAGAATGACAGTATATACTCTGAGCTGCTCTTTAACTCAGTTCAGATTGACAGTATATGCTGTGAGCTGCTCTTTAACTCGGAAAACAGTAGGATGAACCTGAAGAAACGGAAAATCAAACTAGCTTAGAAAAGTATAACTTGAAGGTTTTTAAGAACAGACAGCAAGAGTACGCAATTGTTAGGAACTCCATTGTGGACAAGTTTACCAGGTGGTTAATCTAAGCAAATAAAACCTGATCATGTGTTATATGACACAAAAAATCAGACATAAAGGTCCTGAATTCCTAATTGAACTACAAAAATATAAACCCATCTTTATCAAACAAGACCTGATGATAAAAGAATAATAATAATAATAAATAAATAAATAAAGGTTGGCTAGGTGCTTTGCATTTCAAAACTGAGAAGTCAACAGCATTGCAGATGGGGAAAAAAAAATAAAAATTGAAGGAGCACTAATGTTTATGAGGTTTTTTTTTTCTTTTTTTCTTTTCCTTTCTTTCTTATATGAGGATATAGATTTCATTCAAGAAAGAAAAAACAAGGAACAAGCTCCAACATTCTTAGGCGGAGCCAGTCCAAAAGAACATCAGAAGGATTATAACAGTATCTGCAAGGGCTGTACTGACCATGTCTCTAGTTACATCACTCAAATATAACAGATTATTGAAGTTGAAGGGTCTGTATGACAAACCAGGATATTATGGATAAGGTCCCTCAGTCTGCATCTTTGACTTCTGCTTCAACATCTACAACAGCTGAAGAAGATTCTTTTCCTGAACAAACACACAGGCAGTTTCTGGATTCACAAATCATTCTACACCAGCAGTAATTGGTGACTTTTAAGAGTTGAATTTCCACTTGATTTCTAAAATGGATTTAAGTTGCGTTAACAATTTGCACTTAGTGTAGATTATTATACGAGCTCAAAGTTGTTCACTGTTATTCATAGTCATCTCATGCAAACTAATGCACAATGGATTTAATTTACATCAAGGTCATGAACAAAGAAAGCAGTAGGGATTGGATGGCAAACCTTTCTTGAAACCAGAAGAGAAGTCACTGAATGCTTGTCCAAACGGTGTAGATTTTTTGGAGAACCTCACTGAATCACTCACAAACTCATCACCCACCACTGGAATGTATGGAAAATATCGTAAAGAAATGAAGACAATTAAGATAGATACATGCTAACATCTTTGTAGATCAATCAACTAGACATCAAACTTGTCAGGATGTAGAAAATTAGTTCATAAAACAAAAACAGGTCACGCTTAAAAATAAATACCGTGAACATCAAAACAACCAGAATCAAAAGAAGACCTTAACAATTAGATTTAATCTTTGATAAACTCAATGTTAAGGTCATATGTTAAAACTTTAATTATCATCCTTCCATTTCATCATTGATTGCACATTCCATGTTTGGCAAATATAAGATTCAGTTCTGAAAAAGAAGGAATTGAAAAGGGATCACATGGAAATCCTGAACATCAAATGCTGCATTTCTAATCAAGAACTGTGAAACTCCACAAAATGGTGAAAATGCAAGAGTGATTTGTGTGGAAGTGTGCACAAAAAAACTTAAACTTTAAGAACAAAATAATATCTTCAATTGTTTTCTTCAAGAAATCAATTCCACTAATTTATGCTGCAGTTCCATGAAAAATGCAGCATAGCTTATAGAAATCTATCACCTTATTTTAACCATTGCACAAAAAGTTCAGTGCCAACAGTCCACTATTCTAGAAATATGACGATAAATTTTTAAACTCTAAAGTAGGATCTATACAAGGCTTGGCTTTTACCTGAGAATGGTTGACTGCAAAAAGGGCACAGCTGCAATTCATCATTCAAAGTAGATCTGAAAAGGATAACATTAAGATCCAAGTCAAACAACTGACAATGCACGCCATCTAAAACAATTGCCTATAAGCTTGATTAAAATCACTGTGGCACTTACTTGAAAATCTGAAATTCATTTCCACAGTTTGGGCACTGCATACACACCAAAAAATCCAAAAATAAAATAAAATAAATCAGTTAAAGAAGGAAAAAATGCACACACATGGATGTGTCTCCATCTTTTATGGAGGGAAGGCTTATAGAAGAACTAGATAGCATATTTCTAAAAAGATAATAAATGAAATAAAGGAAAAGTGCCTAGGAAGCTGGGAATGAGTAGAGACTCACAGTGCCTTGAAGTATGTCACGTCCCGCCCACCACAGAAAGGCTCCCAAGCCCACAATGGGAATAAATACTGCAAGAAGCTGCACATAGAAGTCATCAATCAGTTAGATCCCATTGCACAAACCGATCTAATTTGAACATAATGCTATGAGGTAATAGCCCGAACACAAAAGTTATACAACATAACACATGAAAAGGCTACTGTTAGTTTCAATATAACAAAACACTGCTCATTAGGGGGAAGAAACTCAAGGGACATTCAAGTATATGTGTAACTATATTTACAGATAAGACAGTTCTAACCAGAAAATATTTAGAACCAGATGGTAGCAAAACCACTATAAACAATTATAACCAATACAAGAACACTGAAGTAAAATCAGCTTTACCACATGAAGACAACTTGGACAAAAAAAAGAGTTTAAATTGGAGTATGATGAACACAGATCATATCAGAGAAGCTTCTGCATGCTCCAGGGAGTACAATGAACTTATCATATTAGATTATGCATCTCAAAATATAAAAACCGGTGCTTCAGAAATGCCAAAAAGAACAACAGGAAGCTCAACTACCTAGAAAATCATAATACTGTACACATCCGAATAAAATTTATGTACAGAATAATATTGTGAATTAAATACCCCCATATTGCAATATTCAGTAAACAATTAACAGATAGTAGATATAAAGGAACAAAACCAAAGCTCCAAATTTCCAGAAGGTAGAAAGCCATCAATTTGAAAGTGAAACCACACAACTCACCACAAGCTCCCCTATAAATGTCCAATAAAGCATACAATTTATTCAAATTCAAAGAGACAATCATCCAACAGAAAAATAAACAAAAAACTGGGAAAGACAAACACACCCAGATAGAAATTAGCGTGTCCAAGATCCAACCAACAGTATCAAAAACCCAACCAAGTTGTCCAGTCATTGAAAGATAAGTCAATCCAACAGCCAAAGCAATATTTCCCAGAAGCCTAGCAGTACCACTATTATCTCCCCCGCCGCCGCCACCACTACCAAACCCTTGATTAAACCTCACCAAAACCACCCTCCTCTTCCTTTTTAACCCCTCCTCTTTTATCCAAATCCCATCTTTTCCACCTCCCAACAAACTCCATTTTTCCTTGTAGGACCTTGATTTGAAGCTATCTTTCTTCAAAAAAGCCAACTTTGAACTTGGTAGAGAGTGATAAGTAATGGGTTTTTGGTATTTCTTTAAAGGAGAAAAGTAGATAGAGAATTGCAGTAGTGTTGTCATGGCCAAGAAGAGTAAGTTTTGAACACAAGCTATAACACTGGTAGTGTATAGCGCGTGGAAGATTTGTGCAGTCTCACGGATGGTTTTAAAGAGTGTCTGCTTTCTTTTCCTGTGAGTTAAATGTAGATTATTAGTATTCATTAGCCTATGAGGGAGTGCCACTTGTATTTAAAAACGACCTGGTTGGACAGTTCTCTCCCTTCCTATCCCAGCAGGTCTTATTGAGAGAGATATATGCACTTGTCTTGGGCAGCTTTTGTTAGATTGGCAATTGTACTTATCTTCGAAAAAAATTGAGTTTGGTAAATGGACTTGCATGGATTCTTGTCTCCTCCAGATTTCTTCCTGTTTGTTTTTCTAGTTAGAAAAATATTTTTATAAAAATTTGATTTTTTAAATTAATTTTTTGATTTTTTATTAAAAAAAAATTAAAAAAATAAAAAGAATATTATTTTAATATATTTTCAAACAAAAAAATACTTTGAAAAATAATCATTACCATAATATTAAACTAACTTTGTGTGTTTTTTCTTGTAATGTTTTTGATTTTATTAAATTTTAATCTTTAACATTGAAGTTTGATGGCTTTATTTATGTAAGTGGCATGAAAAACATTAATTTGATGTCATAGAAACAACTCCCATGAAAAATAAATTGTATTTAGTTAGGTGGCCCGCGCTATATTTTGTATTAATTTTTTTGGCATAAAAAAATATAAAAAAAGCTAAGATTTAAAAGCGTTAGGTCTATCCGCAAAGCTAAAACCCAAAAACTTTGGATCTGGTTGTAACGCCTAATCCAAGAATATTATTTATAATATTAATTATAATACCAATAGTAATAATTATAATACAAATTATAATATTTTTAATATTAATAATAATATTAATCTTGCATGACCTAAGTTTAAGTTGGTTTGTCTGCAACGCTAGATGCAAGAGCCTTAGATGTAGGTATGGCTATAAAGTCGTGTCATGAAAGTATGATAACTAAATAGAAAAAAATTTAATATTACAAAATGAAATTAAACAAAGAAAAATATTAATTGAAAACAAAAAACAACAAAGCAAAGCATTATTCCAATGAATAGTGCTTTGTGAGAGGAAATACAGAAAATCCCCTCATTAGATCACAATAATCTAATGAAAAGTAAACAAAACAAATCATGAAGTTTAATTATTAATCAAATCGATATTAAAAGGTGAAATTAGAATAAAAAAACTATATAAAAAAAAAATCTGAATCAACTAGGTTAACTCACCAAACTAAGTTAACCCGTCAAATCTGAGATCCGTGTCATGAGAGTGTGATAACTAAATAGAAATTTTTTTTAATATTAACGAACTAAATTAAACAAAAAAATTAATTAAAAAGAAAAAAGTAAAACAAAAACCTATAACTAAAAGACATTTGCCTAATATTAACAAACTAAATTAAATATAAAAAAGATTAATTACAAGGAATAAACAAAGAAAAAAGCAAAAAAAAAAACCTATAACTAAAAGGCATTCAGTCACTGTGGATTTGCACAATGCAATCCATAGTGAAAGGTTGACCTTTTGAAATTATAGTTACAAACTTATAATATTAAAAGATGAATTTGAAAAAAAAAAAATTAATGAAGAAAAATAAAAAAAAAATCTTAATCAACTGGGTTAACCCGTCAAATCAGGTTAACCTGTCAAACTTGGGATCTATGTCAGAAAAAGTGTGATAACTAAATTGAAAAAAAATTAATATTAACAAAAGAAATTAAACAAAAAAATATTAATTAAAAATAAAAAACAAAAAAAAACCTATTGGATGAAAAAAAACTAATTAAGAAAAAAAAATCTAAATCAATTGGATTAACCCTTTAAATCTGGGATCCATATATCATGAGAGTGTAATAACAAAATAGAAAAAAAAAATTAATATTAACAAACTAAATTAAATAAAAAAAATTAATTAAAAAAATAATAATAAAAAAAAAATTATAACTAAAAAACATATGTCTTTTACTATGCATTACATAGTACAATCCATAATAATAATAATAAAAAAAAACTAATACCTTCTAGTTTATAGTTAATGACAATCAAGGGACAATTATGTTTTTGTTGCTTTCTATTTTATATGAAATTGTTCAAAGATGCTATTGATCTAGGTAAGATTTAACAAAGATTATGTTTATTTTTATTTATAAACACTCATTTTTATAAATGTAATTCAACAAAAAAAATTTTAAATATGTTTATTTTGATATACCTTGTAAAAAAATATATTACATGCTTTTTATGAGTTTTATGAGGTAATCTATGTGGGCACACCTCATAAACAAAATATATTTTTTTTGGATATATTCAAATAACATAATCTTGATAAAATAACACTTGTGGTCCTTTTAATTTGATTTTCTGGTCAAATCTATCTCCTCTGCTGTGAAATTGGATATGATAGATTTTAAAATTTCATTAAACGGTTACCCTATGGTCTCTCTAATATGATTTATAATAAATGGTGAGATTCATGACACAGAGATTAATAAAGATTTGTTGAAACTATAAATGAATACACCAAATTATAATTTCTAAATATGAATTATTATATTAATCTCTACTCTTGGGAAATAAGTAAAAGAAGATATCGTTTCTCTCCAGATCCTAAAAAAAAAAAGAATTATTCCTCCAAACCCATTTTTGGGTAATTATTTTTAGGTTTGTGGGGAAACAAATTTTCCTAGGGGTCATTATTTCTGGATTGAAAAAGAAATTTCTTTTCCACCCAAACCTATTTTGTGGGTAGTTATTATTTATTTTTATTTTTGGAGGAAAGAAAGTTTTTTTAGGGTATTTTTTTTTTTGGGGGGGGGGATATCTTCTTTTACTTATTTTCAAGAGTAAATATTAATACGTATTTAAATATTTAATATATTGAAGAATGATAGTTTATTGTATTCATTTGCAGTTTTTAACACAACTTTATTAATCTCTAAGTGTCAAGAATCTTAACATTCATCTTTATTAATTAGTTAATCTCATTGGTTTGAAAAAAAAAATGAATATTGACTCCATATACTTTCATATTGATTATAACTTAATCCTTTAAATGGTTTTTCAAAATAATTAAATTGGTTTTTGCCTACAATATCCTTCATTTGTAATCAAAAATTTTCCAATCTCACCTACTACGTACAACATTAAAAATACATTTAAAAAGATAATTTAGAAATTTTCTTTAAAAATTAAAAAATAAGCTTTGGTCGAGGAACTAATTTATGCTTTTCAAAACCAAAAAATCTAACTTATAAAATCATCAAAATCACAAGAATTAAATTATAATTTACTCAATAAAAACAAGAGTAGAAAAAAAAATTCAGAATACAAAGCAAACACATGATAAAAAAACCACCAGAGAATACAAAGCGAGTGATATTGAAATATTCAGAATGATTGTGAATGTCCAGCTCACCCAACTGGAATACAACCTAAGAAGTTGAAGAGATATCATCAAGATGGAGCAAATAAGGCGAATCACAACAAACTGCCATGTCCAATACTTCAGGAGCTTTAATGTGTGGTGGTTCAAACGAACAGTGTGTTGCTGCAGTTGACAGATAAGGTCAAAGAACACTCAAACATACCACTTAAATGCTGGTTGATAAACATTTTTATACCTAGTTACCAATATATCACTAGCAAACATAGTTTAAGCAACTAAGAAAAGATACAAGGGACACAATGAATGGATTGCAATTCCTGTAATCCAACATGACATGCCAGGTAATCAGTCTATATAACTCTCCAATAATTCAAATGGACTGAACAACAGAAGCAGTTCATTGATACAATTGGTAGTGATTTCAAAAAAAGATGCATCCTACGAACAATTGAACAACATCCATTACCTTCTAGGTCATAATCCACACTAAAAAGGATAGAATAATGGTGATGGTATTCCCTACTTTCCGTGGTAGAAGGTTGGAGAGTTGACTGCTAATGGTACAGATATCAACCAACACATATATATGGACAGTGCAATGGAAAGACAACCTTGTATGGAAGCATAGTTACAGAATTTGGTTCCACTCCTGTCAGTGATAACTTAATGTTCCTAATGCCATGATGCATATTATGCTATTTACTAGCATCATCAAATCAATATGGAATCAAATAAAAAGAACCAATGAATGCGCATATCTCTAATATTAAAACATCAGTTTGATAAAGATCGAAAATCAGAATAAAACTTCACCTGGAAAGGAGTCATTAGAAATGAGTGATAAATCTCCCTTCCTTTGATCTCATCTGGAATTATGTTTTTGCTTATTGATATGTTTAAGTAGTTGTACAACAAAGCCAAGAACTTTGCTATCACCTGCTAGTAACACAGTCAACTCGACTTTGAAATAACTTGTGGATGTGTTTCTAAACTTCAATTCCCATATTTCCACATGAAAATTTGGAAACTTTATTTCCAACATATCAAATTTACAATTCTTGTGAATGTAGTTTTACCAGAGCCTCGTAACATTCCTTGACTGATTCTAAAAGCATAAAAAATGCTTTGCTCCCCTGAAAATCTACCAAACCAACAAAGGAGTCAATGGCATATATGTGTTAGAAAGATTGAAATTGGTTTTCGGTTTGAATCCCTCTCAATAGAGGCTTGCCTCTTTTTAAATAGTTAGATGACACGACCAAAAGCTTGATGTCTTCTCCCAAGTGCAGGAGTGTCGAAGTAATAAATAACCCGGCAAGACCGGGGTCGAACCACAGAGAGGTTAATTGTATAAATTATAAATAACAACGCAACAATAACAATAATAACGATAATAATAACAATAGTAGTACTAGTACTAGTACTAGTAATAATAATAATAATAATACTTAGTACGTGGCATTGTTATACTTGAAAATGATCTAAAAGATCGGGTCACAGGTTTCCAACCTATATACTAAGTTTATGAACAGATAATAATAAACTTAGTATAACAACAACAACAACAACAATAAAGAAGAGAAGGAAAAAATTAATGAGAACTTTGAGTTGAAAGATTAATGTAAGGATTAAACAACGATAAAAATAAATGTCAAGGTTAGAGAATCCACTAATAGTACTTCAAACAAGTATAGTATAAACTCTTATTACTCAATTGGAAACCACACATAAAGGAGGTTCCAATCAGATTATAAATTGTTAACATGATTACATTAGTTATCTTATTCGAATAAAGCTAATACTTGTAAATGTTGGCAGACATTCATGATTATAACTTATGTTAACAACAAATCAAGTTCCTTTCATAGCTCAGGTGTCGGTTATACCATACAGTATGGGCTATGAAAGTACCAAGTATTTGTTGTACCAAGTGTTATACAACATAAATCTAGATTAACCATTTAACAAGCAAAGTATTAAAAGTGAAAAAGATAGCAAATATAAAACATGTTAATATCCAATGTTAAGGTCCATGTTAAGTTTATATTATACTTATTCTTACACCATTAGTGCACCCTTTTCACCTTGACATAATTAACTTAGCTAAACATAATGAAAGAAAGAAACATAGATGAACAAGATAAGAACATAAATGAGAAAGAAGTTAACTAAGCAAAGGAAATGAAATGAAGTGCATAAACTTGATATTAATGAAAGCAAAACATAAGCAATACAAAGAGAGAAAGCAAGAGCATGATCTTGATTTGGAAACCAAGATGCCTCAATACATGGTAAGTGCCTCCTTTTATAGGCCAAAATTTGGAACTATTGATTTGTTAATTAATTGATGAGTGGGTGGCTACATCTTGACTTGGTGACAATCCTTATCTTCTTGTCTGAACAAGACGTCATTGCTAACATCATAATTTGCCCAGAATCCTTAGGAATGTTCTAGGAAATTGTCTCAGCTTTCCAACAAAAAAAAGATGAGGTCATTTGGACTTCTAGAACTCAAGATATGGGCTAAACACTAAATAGTGTCTGGGCTGCAGGACAGCTTCGGACTTCTTCGTTGTTCCTTCAGTTTGGACTTCAAAACGGCCTTTTTAAATCTTGGGCTCCTCATGAAAGTTGTAGGCCTTTGTCTTACCTTTCCATCCATATAAAATAGACCTAAATCCGAGATCTAAAGCTCCAGATATGATCCAATTACCGAGCAATGTTCTGGTTTGGACTGCACCGGCATCTCTTTTCTAAGTTTGGCCATCTCTTTGTCCTTTCACTTTCAATACTTAAACTCATCAATCAATCCTTTTATTTATGTGATAGGCCTGCATTTAAAATGAGCATTTACCATAAATTAAGGTATCTTATAGTATCAAACTTGTTATTATAAAACATGCTTTAGTTAAGGAGTTATTGATACTTCAAGTGCAAAATGATGATATAAAACCTTGATAAACATGCACTTTTAAGTACTAATCATTAGAATGCTTTCTATTTACAACCTAATTATTAATTACATGCATGATTTTCTCTATCAAATCATTTGATATCCCTAACATTGCTCCACCAACCATATAAATCCCTAGCATTGCTCTACGAACCACAAAGATCCTGTAAATATGAATTATTGCTATATATACAATATTGCCTAATCTGGTAACAATATGGGGCCCAAAAGTATGATGATAATAATAGCCTTTTGCTCCTTTGGCTTCTTAGTAGATGCTCAACGAGAAGCTATTCTGAAAAATGCATTGTAAGCATCACACAGAAAGTGGATGCTAGAAGAGTGAGCTGTCTAGGATTCATTGAGCTTCTATTTTTTTGTAAGTAAAACATGCACAAAGAAGCAGAGTGAATAATAATAAAAAAATATTCAGTATCTTCGAGAAATTTCATATCCCTAGAAACATGTAGTTTCTACAACACAGGGTCATATCACTTGTATCCCTTTTAAGTTGTGGAATAACCCAAAAAGATACACTTGATCGCTCTAGGATCCAGTTTGTCACGATGTGTAACTAGTAAGTGCACAAAACAAGTGCAACCAAATACTTTAAGATGAGATATATCTGGAATTTTATCCTGCAAAACTTCAAGAGGAGATTTAAAATCCAGCACTCGCCTGGGTAAGCGATTTATAAGATAAGCAGCTGTAAGAGCTCTATAGGACCAGAAGGCTTTGGGAACATTCATTTGAAGCATAATGGCACGAGCTTTGTCAAGCAAATCATGATTTTTACGTTCATATATCCTGTTTTGTTGAGGTGTACCAACACAGCTAGTTTGATGCAGAATTCCATTAGAATGTAAATATTTTGACATGTCTTTGGACATATATTCGATACCATTGTCAGATCGAAGGATTTTAATGTGAGCTAAAAATTAATTGAGTGCTAACAAATGAAAATCCTTAAAACAAACAAATACGTCGTGCTTAGTTTTTAGCAGATACACCCAAGTAACCCTAGATAAGTCATCGATAAATATAACAAAGTATTTAAAACCATCAATGAAAGTATGGAAGAGTCCCTACACATCTGAATGAACGAGTTTAAATGCATGAGTACTTTTTGACATTGAAGGAGTAAATGGAAGTCTTGTAGATTTTAAAAAATGACAAATCTCATAATTGAGTGATTCATGTACTTGAACCGACTTTATTTTACAAAAAACAGACTCTGAAGGGTGAGCTAGATAGCGATGCCATAAGAGATACTCATGAGGTGGATTAGTTGTTACTTGAAATCCCCTGGAGACTTGTGATTTTTAAGATATATAATAGAGACCATGCAGAAAAAATCCTTCACCAATCATGTCCTTAGTGACAAGATCCTAAAACACAACCTTGGAAGAAGTAAGAAATACTTCACAGTTTAGGGTGGATGTAATTTTAATGGCTAAAAGCAATTGAAATTAGCCATTAAAATGGAAAAGATGGTACAAATAGAACATCAGACATTATCTTATCAGAGAGTAGATTATTTTTTCCCTTCCTTTTAACATAAGCACCCTTCTCATCAGCAATAGATACAAATGTGGGTTTGACAAATGATTTAAAATCATGAATGTTATATAATTTGTTTGACATGTGATCGGTGGCACCAAAATCTATTATCCAAAGATCATACAAATTTACAAGTTCTAATGTAGTCATGAAAGCAATCAGATTACCTTGGCTATTTTTCGGGTTTGATTCTACCAAAAAATCAGCAAAGTGACTGAGAAGAGCAGTTAGTTGCTTCTGGTCTTGACTGGTAGATTCATCATGTGATTTTTCTTGGCCATGATTGCCGTGTAAATAATTAGCAAAATCAGATATTAGAGTTGCAGAAGTTTTAGAAAAGCTTTCGGTGGAATTTGCATGATTATTTGCAAGGTATGACTTATGATTATTTGTGCGTCTTGATGGGCATCTTAGGTCCTTTGCAAACTTAGGCTTAATTTCAGGATGAAGGAGTCAACAACGATCTATATTATGACCAAGAATGTGGCAATAATGACACTTGAGATCAGTTTGTTTCCCTTTGTAGTTTTTGAATCTGATAATGGTCTGTGCTGACCATGATCAAAAGAACCAGAATTCATATCCTACGACATCAATTTCACCTGATAAGCACGGGTTTCAGAAACTCCAACATCACGTGTCAATATTTTCCTATGTATTTCCTCACGTTGGATGGTGGCGCAAACTGATTTCAGGGATGAGAGTTCTGGATTCATCATAATATGGCTTAGTAGGTCTTCAAAATCTAGGCTGAGCCTTGCCAGCAACTGAAAAATCCTATCCTCCTTAGTTCTTTTCTGTAATATAGCAACATCAGTAGTATGTAGGCGATATATTTCTTGTTCATTCCACAGGCCTTTAAGGCTTCCCAACAGTTGAACAAAGGGCTTTCCTTCCTAGTGAAGGCTGGCAACCTTGCGATGAATTTGGAATATCCTGGCAGCATCATTTTGATTTCCATACATGTCATGAATTACATGCTACAGGTCTAGTGATGATTCTGAGAAACTAAAAATCTTAGCAAGGTTCCTTTCCATGGAGTTGAGGACCCAAGACATGACCAGCTGGTCCTTGAAAAGCCATTCTGCATATTTTGGATTATCAACTTCTAAAGGAATGATAGAACCATTTATGAACCCCATCTTAGATCTTCCACCAAGAGCAATTGTGATAGCCCTTGACCAAGAAAGATAATTTAATTCATTCAACAACATAGAACTTAATCTTTGGGATGTGTTGTTATCATCAGAAAAATTTGCTAGTGCTAAGACCTTTGATCCAATATCAATGGCATCCTTTAAGTGGTCTTACATGACAACACAATTGTCTCTTCCTATGGTATGGGAATTCAAACACTAAGCTCTGATACCATGTAGAAATTTGAAGCAGAGAAGAGACGTGAGACAGTGCAGTAAAACAGAGTTCTACATTCATGCTTTCTTATGCTATACATATGCATATATATAAACAAAAGGAAAAACTTGCAGCAAGGAAAGACAATCCTGCGTATCCTTTCTCCCAACAGTATGCTAAGATTATATGCTAATAATAAATACACAATCATATCTAAACTAGGTAACAAATAAGTTATACTTGGTAATAGCATAATAGTGAAGATCTTTAAAATCGCTTTAATATCTTCAATACTTTCTTAGTTGATGTTAAACATTTCTTTCTTGTAATTGAAATTTTCTTGATTTTTGAACTTCTAATAACCAAAGAAAAACAAAAATTGTAACTTTTGAAAACCTTCATGTAAGAAACCAAGTTAGCAGAAATGTAGGGACATAGAATTATAAATGAGTACAATAATAAGAGACTGCTTTTAGCTCAGTACAGTAGTGTCTTACAAAAGTTTTGTTGTTGTTGACGACAATCGAGGTGGTCTGTTAGTAGTTCAGTACACTGGTTGATTTGGTTCATGCATACTAGGAAAGAAAGTTATATATTCTAGTGATTGATTTTCTTTTTCTAAACGCTTTAGCTTGTTTGGCACTGCGTTTTAAAAGTGTTTTTAAAAGATTTTGATTTTTTAAAAAAATTAATATATTTATGATGTTTTCAAATCATTTTGATGTGCTGATGTCAAAAATAATTTTTTAAAAATAAAAAATTATTATTTTAATACAGGGATTTAAGGAAAAATCTTGTTGAGCGGCTGATGCTAAGTTTCATAAAAATAAAAATTAAGTTTATTGATATAAAACAATTAAAGCTTAAAGGATCAATTTTGAAAATGAAACACAAGTAGATAGGAAACTGAATGGGAGCATAAGAGGGATGGTTGGTGCATGCACTACATTCACCAGTATGTGAGAAGAGTCATCGTGTTGTGGAGGCGCATATAGTCTCTTTTGACCTTAAAAGATTGTTTTCTGTTATGTCTCTAAAATCATCTCGACGAGGACTATAAGGTGAGGTGACATATAGTCGATTAGAAGCGGTGGTGTGTCGCCAATGGCCCACTCTTCTTTTATTTATCTTCCTTTGTTTCCTCTCTCTTCACATCAAGTTTTGTGTCATTCTTTGTTGTGAATTTTGGTCTTCATTTTTTTAATTGTCATTTGTTTTTTTTTTCTATTGGTCTTTTTTAATTGATATTTTTTTTAATTTTATCCTTCAGTATTGGACTAGTTGAGTGTTAGTCTTTGTAACTATTTGGTTATTACGATGTCAGGACTAGGGTCACAAATTTGAAAAGATGACCCGGGTTGACTTGATTCATTTTTCTAACATCTTTTTAATTATTATTTTTTTCAATTTCATCCTTAAACATTTGGTTAGTTGGGAATTGGGTTTTGTAAAAAAATTCTCTTTACTCTCTATAAGGTTATCCTAGTTTCATGACTTGACTTGTGGTTTGTGTCATTTTTTTCAATTGATTTTTTTTTAAATTGCCCTTTTAACACTGTGCTAGTTTAGGAATTGAGCTTTATAATAGTTTATAGTTTGTTTTCTATGTGGTTATCTTGCTCTCATGACCTAAGACATGGGTCTGTCAAGTTTACCTAGGTTGACTTAAGTTTGCCATTTTTAGTCTTTTTTAATTGAATATTTTTCTTTCTCATTTTTATCATGCGATATTGGGTTTATTGATAATTGAGTTTTATAATTTATTTAAATTTATCAATGCGAGCTAAAATTGATCATTCTATTAATGCTCAACTTGAAACATATGCCTTTAAGATTAATGGTTATCGTCACCATATTATAGGGTTCCTTTTGCCTATTAAAAATGAAGCACAAAATTTGCTCAATTATATATATATATATATATATATATATATATATATATATATATATATATATATATATATATATATGTAACATTGAGAATGAGATTCATAATTGGCTTGAGCTATTTACTCATAAAAAAATTTCATTGACCTTGATTGAAGCTTTTGTTTGTGGGTTTATGATTATGCTTGATTTTAATAATGAAATGGTTAAGTTGTTTCGACATGCTAAAAAAAAAACTTGACAAACTTAATAGTCTTAACCTCATACTTTGCTTTGTTGGTAAGAGAGATAATGGCTCAAGACAATACAATGATCCATCGTCTAAAGAAATTGATGGTTTGGTCATTAAAGACATTGGTGATTCTCGATTTGACCGAGACATTATCATTGAAATCTATTTAAGAACTCTTCAAAAAATCTTTAATTTTTATCCAAAGTTTATGGTTTTGCATTATCCACTGCCTTTTCCTTATGGTTAGGATGACTTTTGCACCAACATTGCATTGGTTAACCAAGAACAATAACAACCTATAAAGCAACAAAGAGTTTTAATGAGAATTTTATACTAATCTCATTAAAAAAAAGGAATAAGGAAAAAGTACTCTCATTAAAATTAGACAATTATATCAATAATTTTTTAGTTTATGTGTTTATTAATGTTAAAGAATATCACCTTGATTACATCCATGCAAACCGATAAGATCTCGAAGATGAAGCTTATAAAAGGATGTTGGATCTCTTTATTTTGAGTATGTTTGTTTTTATATTTAAAAAAATACTTTTGAAAATTTTTGAGTTTTTCTCTCATCAAATTAATTTTTTGAAATGATTTTTGTGTTATTTTAATGTGCTAATATTAAAAATAAAATTTTAAAAATAAAAAAATATTATTTTAATGCATTTCCAAGCGAAAAATACTTTGAAAAAACAATCACAATCATAATCTTAAACACTACCTTTGTATTCTATCAAGTTGATTGGGATTATTTTGGTAGGGCTAACTAAATTAGCTGTCCTTTGTATACTAGTTAATAGATCTTTCAAAACATTTTATTCATTGGCATTCATTGTGATTAAAGACCATTTGGAATTATGTTCCAAATGGTGTTTTCTAAAACAATTTGATTTGTATTTTTTAAAAAATATTTTTTATATATTTTGGATTGTTTTTAATGTATTGATGTCAAAAATAAATTTTTAAAAAAAATAAAACAAAATATTATTTTGAAAAGAAACTATTATCACTCTCCCAAACACCCTATAAATATAAATAGAATATCAAGTGTTTGAACTACCCTATATTTGGTTTTGCTTTTATCTACATCCTTTCAAATAAACAAATCGAATAACCAATCACTCTTTTTTAAAACATTAGAAACCATCTTCCTAAGCTTAGACAATCATAGATATGGACGGATCCAACATGAAGTCACGGGTTTCCACACTGCCTAAAAAAATCAAATGAAGTATATATCATTCTAAAAATCGTAATGGGTTTCAACAAATAAAAGAATTAGAAAAAAAAATTATGTGTTTTGAAAATGAGAAAATAATTCCAAGGAAATTATAACAAAAATAAGAAATAAAACTTAAAAAAGAATTGCGTAAAAAAGGGTTGGTGTAAACTCCAATTAATAATCAATAACTTTATTGTGAAATTGTAGTAAGTCTATAAATAAAACAAATGATAAAAATAAGAAATAAATATATTTCAGAATAATAAAATGGTCCCGAAGACTTAGTAAAATAATCGATTGGTTCTAGCAATGATTGAATTAAAAAATTTAGATTTTGATGTAAAATTAGATATTGACCAGTTTTACGCTATCGAGCATAACTCTCAATCCGTCAACCGTTAGGTTTGGTTGAAATCTTATGAGGAGATTCTTAACACATTGTTTTATCTTGGGTTAAAATTTTAAAGTAATCTAAATTTGGAAAAGCCATGCGAGAATATCAACAATCAAATTAAAAATAACATGTAGGCTCATTAATAATATTTTTGTAAATAAGTTGGGAGAACTGAAAATTCAGCTTCTTCTTTCCTTTTAAACTATTAGCCAATGTTGATAAAAATTTAAAAAGAAAAATTGAATCTTCCTCACTAAACCCTGAAGAGTAACCAATATTTAAAGTAAAATAAATAAGGGAATGAGTATTAAATACATCTAACTCAAGAATTAAGAGGAAAGTCAAGTGAGAAAAGGTTCTTGAGAGGAAAGTTGACATTAAGAGGAAAAAAAAGAAAACAAAACTTATGACATTAAGAGGAAAAAAAAGAACTAGAAAACTTTAACTGGATAACATTTGAAGTTTATATTATTATCGGGTAAGATATTATAAATTCGATTATACAAGTTTAAGTAAAGATTAACAAAGTTTAAGCAAAATTTTTAAATTTTAAATTAGGGTTCTTAAATTTTAAATTGGGGAAATATCGAATTGTGAAAATATAATGTTTTTGGGATGAATAAGATATAAATGACTCTAAATAAAGCATAATTAAAGAAAACAAATTGAATATTTATGGTGAAATTTGGGTCGGCTATTTAATAGGGGATGAGAATTTTTGGAACCAAAGTAAATGTTTGTTTATTATATGTATTTAATATGTATTGTTGTGTTGACGAGGATTGAAATCCATTTAATTATATTGTTTAGTTGTAGTTGGATTTTTAATGTAACATGAAAAAAAATTATGAGAAATTAATGAAATAAATAATTTATGATTATGTGTTGGTGTATTAAGATAAATAACTTATGGTCAATTACGAGGATAATTAATTGAATAATAATTTAATTATTCATATTGAAAAAAATATTTAAAAGTGTTGATAATAAAAAAAAAAGTTATATAATGTTTTCGTATAAATTCTCATACTAATAATTATAAATTATATATAAAAAAAATTTGTGGAATTTTTTTTATAACATATATAAATTTTTGAATTTTGTATTAAAAATTTATAATTTTTAGATTTATAATTTTAATTAATTTAGTTATATATTTATATTATTTTACCCTCAAATTGGATCCTGGATCCGTCCTGATCACAAATGAAGAGATTGAATCAGGGGAGCAGGCTTCACCGGAAGTATCTGCAATAACAGAACCATCCACTAAAAAACAACGCTTCTCAGTTTCGCCCCCTTCAAAGGTAATGATTTTCATCGCTGTTTTTCTCAATGCTCTTTCTTTACATCACTTGTCTGAGAGCCATTGAGCTTCCTCATGCATTAAAGAATCATAGGCCAGCCACAAATAGCCCACACTTTCTTCTCCTTCTTTGTTGTAATTTTCCCCGCATTACATTGATGATCCATCACTTTTTTGCTGTTGCTTTCCTTTTTCTTTGTTTTGTGTGGATGCTGTTCGTAGGAAAATTGGTCATGCAATCAGCCCCCACCTAATCAAATAATCACTCATTATTGCTTCCATGTTGGTTGATTGTTCCAACACAGTGAAAGCTCTTCTGCAATTGCTCAATGTGCCTTATCATTTCTTTATTTCTAAGTTGCATTTGATTAATTGCTGTGTTGTTGCTTTTACTTTGGTTCGATATTTATGTTTAGTCTCTCTTATACCCACATGTCATTGGATCCATGTTTTTCCCCTCGAACTTTCCACCTCTCTGTTGCTGCTTCTGTGTGTTGATCACTGCTGCTACAGTCCCTCATTCTTTTGGGTTTTTGCCCTCTCTTGCTCTTCCCACCATTACTACAGTTCTTAGCTGTCATTTAACACGTTCCATTCAACAATTGGGCCATAAATGAAATTGTGGTTCACCTTCAACCAACGCAACCCTCACATTCAAATAAGCATTCTATTATTTATTGCATTTGATTAATTGCTGTGTTTGTTGCTCCTTTGAATTTTATATGTTTTATTCAGCAGAACAACCTGTTTCTAACATCCCTACTCACTCTCATCTTCTTATTCATCAACATATTCTTCTCACTATCAATTAAGTTGTCCCTTCAATCATTTACATTGACGCTTACGATTTCCTTTTAATGCAGGAGGACTAGCTTTCATTGGATTAGTACGCACTTTTGCAGCATCGCACGTTAAATGGTTCTGCTCCATGCTTGCCTTTTTGTTGTGGCCTAGATAACTTTTTGTTTGCGACAACTCTTTCTCTCTTTCTATTAGGCATAAAAAATGGTAGGTACCATTTCAGTGTCAAGTTAATGCAAAGGCTAGGATGCTTGGCCAATAAATAGAATGCATCCCAAAGCCTTTGATGCACCACCAAAATGAGAGAGAGTAATCCCATAGTGAGTGATACACTTTTGTGAAGTATTTGTGAGAGAGAGTGTGTGATGTGTTTACTTCTATTAGTAAAGAGATTGTTAATTCTTCTCCTCTTAATAGAGTTTCCACATTTCTTAGTGAAATCCTTCAATACTTGTCAGTGAATATAGCCTAATTAGGTTTTGTGTACCTCATCATTTCTTATTTCACTTTGTTTGCTCTTCTGCATGTCTTCATCCTAACAATATTCACTGAATAGCATTATCCTTGACGGTGAAGTCTAACTTTTAACAGTCTCAAGATACTAATTTCCTGTCATTATAGCCAATCATGTTGAAGTATACTTATTACATCCTCCTATGCAGAACCGTTTGCACTTCAAAGGCATTAGTAATTCGTTAATCGCATGAGTCCTTGTCAGGCTGAAGGAAAGGGACAGTTGGAGAGCCAACTAAGCCCCTATTCATGCCTCAAATGTGAGCAAAAGTTAAATTTAAATCACAAGCTTAACAAACGTTTTAGAAACCAAAAGAGGCTTGAATACCAAATGTAACAGGTGGCCTGTTGCTTGTTCAATTCTATATAAGAGCAACAAGAAAGGTTGAGTTCCTGCATCACTTAGCCTACTTTCTTCTCTTTCCTATATCACTAACAGCAATTATGAAGATCTTAAGTAGCAGTTCCATTTTCATCATTCTGTTAATCTTTGTTTCAGGATTCATACAAGCAAAAGCAAGAGTACCATTATTCTACTGTGGCAATTACCGGTATATACTTTGCCCCTTTGAATGCCCAAGCAATTACTCACATAACACCAAGGAAAAAGTTTGCTATGCTGACTGCAACTCTCCACATTGCAAGGCCCAGTGCAAGCGTAAGATATGACCCACTCCTTTTCTTTCAATTCTATTCTCACAAGTACTGAATATGTTTATCAGGTCGATAGCTAAAATAGCAATTTGAAATAAGACATTTTGTATTATTCGACTATTAGTGTATACTTGTTTAATAATAGGCTGTCAATTTGCATGTTTCAGTTATGGAAACTAATCTGTTCGATATTTTTTTCAGACCGCAAACCTAGCTGTTAAGCCCTAGGATCAGCATGCTATGATCCCCATTTCATTGGTGGTGATGGAATTGTCTTCTATTTCCATGGAAAAAGCAATGAGCAATTCAGCCTAGTATCTAATTTTGATCTTCAAATCAACAGCCGCTTCATTGGTCACAGGCCAACTGTCCGACCTCGGGATTTCACTTGGATTCAAGCCCTAGGAGTCCTTTATAACTCTCAAACCTTCTCTGGTGCGTTGTTTAGTATTAGATTTTGTGTTTGTGGTGTATGAACCAAACACCTAACTATGTTTTTTACTGTGGGACTCATCAAAAAATTAAGTTTGAAATGTAGTTTTATGAAGCAGTTTTTACATGCTTTTTAACTGAGTTTCGTAAAACTCTGTATATTTTTGTATTTCAAAAGTATTTTTTTTTAATTTGAAAATTTTTATTTTTTTTCTTTACTTCAAATTAATTTTATTTTTGTATTTTCAGATCATTTTGATACACTGATATCAAAAATAATTTTTAAAAAATAAAAAATATATTTTGATGCATTTCTAAGTGAAAAACATTTTTAAAAAGCAACCACAACTAAATATTTTATACATGTTTTTTGTTGCACATAAACCTCAACCATAATTTTTACCAAATACGTATCTAAATCCAACTAACCACACCTAATTATATAATTTTTTTTTAAACCACAATTACAAAAACTACCTCAAAAACAAACACATTCTAAGGCAGCAACTTGGGACAGTGAAGTTGACCATTTGAAGCTCACTTACAACTGACAGGATTTAGTCATACCTGAAGGCTCTTTCTCCACTTGGTACTCCTCAGAGAAGGACTTGAAAGTGGAGAGAGAATCAAGCAAGAATAGTGCCATAATCACCTTGGAGGATGGGGCAAATATTTTGGTACTTGTGGTTCCAGTGACTGTATGGCACTCTAGACTGCACAAAGGGCACTTCTGCAGGATATGGCATTGTTTGCAGGAAGTAAAATGCTGCAATGATTTCTGACTCTCCTAACGAACAACAATAGAAGCATGTCTATCTTCGAACTTATAAAGCAAATGCTGGCTGTTAAAAGGTGGCTGCCATGTGTGGGATTTAGTAAGTGAATAGTGCAAGATATTTATGAATGATCCGTGAAGCTGTGTTTGGAATTAAATCTTATTTTATAAAACTAGTTTTGATATCATGTTAAAATAATTAGAACAAACAAGAAAAAAAAATTTAAAATTCTGAATGATCTGTATATTATGAGTGCTTAGTTTTAACCTAAATACAAATAAAGTATATATAGGTTAAACTAAAAGTACTATTCTATTTTTAATAAATAAAACTACATAAATATTATTTAACAATATTAATATATATTCAAATCATTCATCTTTTGTTAAACATGCACTTGAAAACTTTATATAACTTCAAAGATTACTTAAGATCAATACATCCAAACGAAATGCCCTTCCCTTTATTACAGTAATTAGGTCGGGCTCAACAGGTCACAGCCCCAGGAAATGCAAACAACCTAAGTAGCACCATTCATCAAATAATTTTCCATGTGCTTGATGAAAATTAATGTTGATGATGCTGAATTTGATGGTATGGTGTCTTCTTCTACTTGAGACTCATAAGAGATTGTGACATCAATTAGGGTCTCCTGCTCTCCAGTTGAAGTAAGCTGGAAAGTTGTCTTGTAATGAGAAAAACCATGATTCAGGTGCCCTCCTTCTATTACTTCAAGCCCGATTCGATAAGCAAACTCATCAAACTCTGTGACCCTTTCTTTCTGGTATGTCATAGTTTTTAAACCTGACAATATTTTGAGACCAAAAAAAAAAATTGTTACAGCCATCACAGGTGCCAATCAAGACAAGCAGTCCAGATGGCATCCAAGTGATCCAAGTGAACACATGAAGTAAAGTCATAATCAATAAGGAAAAGAAATGGACTTACCAGGGCCGAAGTTAAAGAGGTAGACTGTATCAAGGCCACCGTCTCCTTCAAGCATATCAGCATCCTTCACTAAATTTGGCATCATTTTTGGAAGAATATCCTTCAAATCCTTACCAAAAGCTTTCCATAAGACATCCACCTCAACCCCAACATTTACTTGAGTTTTGACTTCCTTAATCATGACTCTCAAACGCCAAAGTCTTGGGAATGGAGGTGTGTGTATGTTAGGAGCCAGGGAAATTAACAAGGCAATATGAACGATCAGGCAATCTTTATAGGACAGGATGCATATATCATGTATGGCATCTTTTCTTTTGTACAGGGAACAAAAATTAAGGAGGCTCTGTGGATGCTTGTGTCTTGTCCAAAGAATCTCAGCGAATAGGGATTAAAATATGATCAATAATCAATAGATGATGGATGGATAACGTCAACAACCAGCCGAACAAGATGATACATAAGAAAATGTCACATATAGACTGCTGTGCTCGTAAATGTTCAAGTCGGAAGGCCTGAAAATGTTGGTTTAAGATGACTTTTCCATTTAACATGGGACAGCAACTTCGTCTTTTTTGCAGGATTTGTATGACTAAACAAAGAAATGAAAACAGTGCCCGTTTAACCTATTATCAAGAAAGTCCTAGTACTAATCCTCAATTTGCACATTTTGATTGGGATTTTATAGCAGTACATTTTCTTTCTTTAAAGAGTCACTGTCAGAAGCATACAAGGTAAGTAAAAGAATCCCCGTTTTCACCGTCTATTATGTGGTTACAAGTTATGGATCATATGAAATTCTCCCGCATTGGAGAAGAGCTAGCCATACCAGAAGGCCATTTATCTTCATGGAAATCCCCATAAAGGTCATATTTAAGTACAGAGAACATCTATCAAGAACATCGTCCTAGTCACTCTCCCAGATCTTGCAGAGATCTCAATCAATGTTGTGCCAGTAACCAAACAAGATGACACAATTTATCACTGTTTTGCTTACAGAGTTTGTGGTTGTGGTAATTTTTTATATTAAAATATATATTAATAATATTTTTATTATTTTTAAATTATTATAGGTAGTTGGAGTGATTATATTGGGCGATCACATTTTTTATAGCAATGAAAATTATAATCGTAATTTTTTAATTTTTTTTTTCAACAATAAGAAGTGTCATTGGACTAGCTTATGTAATAACTTGAAGCTAGCATGTAACAAAATACAATCAAGTATTTGTGTTGATTATTTTGCAAAGAAATGAAATACATGATAAAATAAATAAATTGTGTAAATATTTATAATAGATTATATAATAAAAATTAAAGGATTACGTCACATAAAATATGAGTATTTATAGTTAAACTACAAACCATTTCATTTTCATAAAAAAAAAAATAAAAACAATAACAAGGAGATGAATGGATGTTTAATAATAATAACAACCATATTATTATTATTATTAATCTAGTAGTGTTTGGTAGATAGATAAGACAAAAAAAAAACGTGACTACATAGATAAGATTAGAGATGAGTAAAAAATCTGAAAGATTAATTAAATCAATAAAATTAAAAAAAAATAACTAAAAAAACTAAATCGTGACTATATAGTGCTTGGTAAATAGATAAGGTAAAAAAAAATATATAATTACGTAGACGAGATAGTAAAATAGTAGAGAGATGAAACATTGGGAACAAAACTTATTTGTGTCTAGTAAGATATACAAAACTTATTTGTGTCCAGTAAGATATACATTTGTTCAAATCTCTATTTGATGCTAGGAGATGAGATGTAATAGAATATATATTTGATTTATTCTTGTAATTTATTTTTTGTATATGTTTTGCTTGACCTGTGCTTACATATTTTTTGATATATATTTTAATTATTATTTGATATATGTATAATAAAAAATATTTTAATTTCAAATAAAAAACATACACATTAATTTGTGTGTTTTCTTTATATTGAAAAGTTGAAATATGAACAAAAACATCTTTCTATTCATTATATTATGAATAATTATATTTCTTAATAATACTTTTTTTCTAGAAAAATTAGAATAGTTGAAAGTATAAAAATTATCGTATAATAACTGTTGCACACATAAAAATAGTTTGATAGAAAACACAAACAATCATAGCATAGTTTAAAGTGATAAATTCAAAATTAAAAAAATATTAAAAAATCAAATGAAAAAAAAAAAAAAAAAAAACTTAGACGGGTCTAGGTTACGATCTAGTCATGTTTAGGCTTAGTCCAAGCCCAACCTTGAAATAAAAACTTAACTTTGAATACGCGTCATCTATGTTAAAGTTGGTTTTTTTTTTTTTTTTTTTGTTGCTGAATTTTGGCTAAATCGACAACAACATGGTAAGTTATTATGTTTTTATTTTTCTCAAAATTACTTATAAAACACTTCCATAATTCTTTTAAACTCAAATATAACCTCAAAAATTATTTTTTTAGGACAAATTTGCAATCACAATATTTGTATATCTTGATGTATAGTAATTTTCTTAGAGGATTTAGTTTTCTTGTTCATTTTGGAAAAGAAAGTAATTTTGCTGATTCTGTTTTGCTTTTCCCTCTCTATTAGCAAATGCTAATTCAATTCAATCAAAAGTTTTGTCTAAAGATATCCGAATCCTCTTCTATCCGATCCACGGTCAACTCCGGTCATCTTTGAAAGCTTCTGCTTCAGTGAACGTCATCCGGGTTAAAAGCATTCAACCTTGGAGCAACACAGGACAAGCTTTAAGCGAACATGCCCTTTCTGCGGCCTATCCAGTGCGGTCGGACTCACACGGTCCAGGATTAATTAACGGACCAGGTGCTGGAGTCCGGTTCACTCGACAACAATCCTCTCCCAGGTCTTAGATTGAGCACAAAAAAGAGTGGTCGGACATGGTGCACCAAGTTATTAACTAAGCTCCCTTTTATTTTATTTTTTTGCATTGAACGGAAGCTTGCCTGTGCTCTAAGTTCCTGTGAGTCAATTTGTTCTCTTCATTAGCTAAACTCAGGAAGTGGAACAAATGCTGAGATTGCCAGACATGGTGTTGATCAAATGTAAGGCAACCTGAGGTAGCCTCAATATAAGTACACAAAGCATTGCAAATGAATCAGATTACTGAGGCAGTGATCCGTGAGTTATTTCTATAATCAATCTGTGAAAATAAATATTGTGAAAGCAATACATTGAATATCTCCAGTAATTGTGTGAAAAATAAATAACATGGCAGCTGAAAGCCAGAAGAATTGTAGATCAAGCCCTTATGGTAACTTGCAATTTCAGATGGATTGATTCCCATCCATCACTGAACAATATTACGAGCTATGGAAGATAAATTGAGGTAAAAAAAGATTGAACAATGTGATAAGAGATAACCTTAGCTCATTCACTTCCCATTTTATCACAAACACTCGGTGACCAGACAGCCAAATCTTCACCAGAATGTCCTTTGTCCAAGAATGGGTGGAAGCCTTCTCATCTTCCACGAGGATTTACTAGCTGAGAAAATACAGCACTAGTGGCAGCATCCTCAGCATCATCTTCTGTTCCAGAGTTCCCTCCATCAATTATACTTGCGCTGTTATCAAATGGTTCAAGTGGTGTCAATGGAATGCCTGGGATATGGTTTGTGCTGTTATCTTCAGGTTCCATTAGTGCAGATGAGGTCTCCTCAAGCTGAAGAGCATACTCGAGATTCCATAAGACGTCTCCCATTGATGGCCTGTCAATTCCATGCTCTGCAAGGCATTTCTCAGCTGTCTCCCCAAATTTCTTGAGAGAAGCTGGATTCACCTTACCTGCTAGATTGGAGTCCATGATTTGATCCAACATGCCCTTCTTCTGCCAGGTCATTGCCCACTCTGCTATATTGACTTGTTCCCTCGGGAGAACAGGGTTTAGAGCCGGTCTAGTGCAGAGAACTTCCATTAGAACCACTCCAAATGAATACACATCTGACTTCTCTGTGAGTTGTTGCCTTCTGAAGTACTCAGGATCAAGGTAACCAAAGCTACCCTTAACAGCTGTGCTCACATGGGTCTGATCAATAGCTGGGCCTGTTTTTGAGAGGCCAAAATCAGCAACTTTGGCCACGAAATTTTCATCCAACAGAATGTTTGTTGTCTTGACATCTCGGTGAATAATGCTTTGAGCGGCACCTGTGTGGAGATAATGCAGGCCCCTGGCAGCCCCAATGCATATTTCTAGTCGTTGCTTCCATGATAGAGGAGGAAGACCAGTTCCATATAAATGGCTCCTAAGGGGTCCATTAGCCATGTATTCGTAGACAAGAATCATTTCTGACCGCTCATCACAATAGCCAATAAGAGAGACAAGATGACGGTGGCGAAGCTTTGATAACATTTCAATCTCAGTTCGGAATTCAGCAAGACCTTGTTCGGATCTGGGATTTCCTCTTTTGACAGCTACTTTAGTTCCATCTTCAAGGGTTCCTTTGTACACCCTACCAAAACCACCAACCCCAAGAAGAAGGCTCTCATCGAACTTGTTCGTTGCATCGAGGATTTCTTGGAATGTGAAGAGCCGACCAAGATTAGAGGAAGTCAATGAGATGCAGCTTGCCGTTCCACTCTTTTGAGAAGTTGTGGACATCTTGGTCATGGTCTGAGAGTTTCCATATAATGGCAATGGCAGCCATGGATGTGCCTGGGGAGTAGTAGTCTTTGACCTGTGTGCTGCCAAGCAACAGTAACAGAGACCAATCAAACCAAATGCAACCACAGCTCCAACAATCGAACCAATGATAATTCCAATCTTGCTTTTCTTCGATGGTGATTGAGGAAGGAGACTCTCAACAGATGAAAGCCCATCCAAGCTTTTAGCTACATTGCTGATTTTGAAAATCTCCAGCCCATTCATAGTTGCATTTGCCAAATCTGTTGTTGGATCCGGACCAACACTTACAGTGAAAGTATCTGAATCTACTGATGCATTGGAGACAAAGTCTCTGTAATAGGGTACACTCAAGCCACCGGTAAAGGTTGAGAGGTCAAGACTCTCAACGGCACTATCATCATTTATATACAGATTGAACACAAGATTGTTCAGAGCCTTACTCACAATGTCACAGAAATGTACCCGCACAAAATAGCGGAAGTTTTGATTGACAGAGAACACCCAAGTTATGTTGAAGTTCATGTTGGCTACATTTGCATCTCCCATCACATCAGCGGAGGCATAAACCCAATTTGGTGCTATTTCAGTAGTGACAGCAGGTGGGTATCTTATGGATTCAGGGTTAACTGAAACATTCAATGCAGAGCTGTTCACATGGAGATATTTGGCATCATTCTCCCAAATTCTTCCAAGAGTATCATTTTCTGCAGTGATCAACGGGCCTCCAGTGTTTAACCGGAAAACAGTTTCGAAGGCAAGTTCAGAAAGACCACTAAAAGGGGTAGATGGATTTATAGCTACTGCCTGGTCTGGAAAGACTTCATCAGGGATAGAAACAACTTCGATTGCATTAATAAATGTGACAGAATTGTTTGAAGGAATGAAGGAAAGGGTCAAAGTATCAGAAGTCACATTGACTGCGTACTCCTTTAACATGTAAGAACCATTATAGTTCTTGAATGTGAAATTGTTCAAAAGTACAAAACCGTCTGTGGCTACAGTGATCAACGCAGACATCAAGTTTTGGCCTGAGTTTGGAATAGGGTAAAAATAAAGACGGATCCAATGCCTACCTTCTTGCTTAATATCAAATTTGTAAGACGATATGCCTGACAAAATTCGAGCAGATTGGTAGATAGGAGATGGGAAACTAGAATTGGACTTAGCAACAGCAGAAGTTGCAGTGTTTAAAGTGAGAGAAGAATGCCCTGAGTCAGGAACATAAGTTTTTCCTTGGAAGATGACATTTTGTGAAGAACCACAAGCCACCAAGTAGCTATCAGGAGGAGTGAATGCAGCAAATGATCCACTATGACCTAGGAACTCAAATAATACACAAGCAACAACTACAGGTAACCAGCTCACTAGTTTCATGCTCACCATTTGCAATATCCCAAATCCTCGAGCTCCTAGCAAGCCAAATAATACACAAGTCCCAACTCAAAAAAAAAAAAACGAAAACTAGAACTGCCTAGCTCCCAAACCCCAATCCCTGAGGCCTTAAGAACCCCAATGCTAGGAACTAGCTCCCCGATCACTAAATGCCTCAAAAACAATATCCTCACAAACCTCAGATCTATCTAGACCAACTTCAACCAAGCTTAGCTCTATGAAAAAAACAGTAGTTAAGTACAAAAGAATGCAATCTACATTATTGCAAAGACAAAAACTTTTTGCTGAAATATACACTCTTACCTCAAGAAGAAAACCAAAAAGGAGAGAAACTGAGGGAGAGTGAATTGGGTTGAAGCCAGAGATCAAAGTCCAGTTGATATTGGATGAATGTCGCCGTGAAAACCCATCAAGCAGAGAGCTTTTTAGTGGGCAGCTAATGTTATAACAACCCTTTCCAGGCTGGTGATGAGGCTGTCCTTTACCTGTGAAAAAGGAGGACCCCACAAGAAGAAGAGAAGGGATATGAAACTTCTTGCTTCATTCAAAAAAAAATCTCCCTCACACAAAACTTAGCTGTTATTGTTTTTTCAAGGATAATTGTTGGTTTGAGTTAGATACTTCGTATATTTTTTAGGATTGGAATTCACTAACGGAAACTGCCATGACTCATGTTACATGAATGTCGCTGTAAAGTGAGGTCTCCTGTCTGTTCATTGAATTGAATTCATGTTTCACAGCTTGTATTTTAATTGTTTTTCATAAGAGACGACCATCTATTATTACTGCTTAATTAATACTAACGTTTAAAGTTGTTGATTTAGGTGGTGCTGGTTTACTCTTCACATACGCAATAATTTAAAATATTTTTTTATTTAAAAATAAATTAAAATAATTTTTTTATTATTTTTTAAAATAATTTTTAACATCAAAATATTAAAATGATCTAAAAAAATTATTTTAAATAAAAAAAAATTATAAAAAAAATATAGTTTGCACTGCATTCCAAAACATTAAAATATTAAAAAAAATTTAAAAAAATATAGTTTGCCCTGCATTCCAAAATACATTTTATAATCATTAATTTGAAAATTAAAGAAGGCTGACAGGTATATATATATCTTCTTGGGGATGGATGGTATGTTTAATACATTTTGGATGGAAATTTAACTCTGGGGATGAAAATTATTTCGAATATATGAATAATTAAAAAAATAATTATTAGTGAGGCTAGTTTACAAATAGGTATTTTCTCAAAAAAAAAAAAAACAAGAAATTAATTGCTTGTTAAGAAGATTTAAGTTCACTCTTGATCATGCTGGCGAAATATTGAAAAAAAGTTTTATTTATACATAAAACTTAAAACCTAAAAATTTTTTAGTCAACTGGAACATGTACACTTCTATCTTCATAATATTTTGATGAAATTCTTCCATGGCACCAGCTTTTGATTTTTTTTAATTATTAGGTCAAATGTTTTTGTTGACGAAATACTAATGCTAACAGGTTAATTATAAACTAATTCTAGAGAAATTGGTTTAGTTTTCAAGGATATTTGCATCTTCTTTTTTGGTTATTTGAAGAAATATTATAGCTTTTATAAAGGTATAAATTAATCTAATAATATATGTTATCGTTAAATAAATAAAAAAAAGTTACAGCTGATTTGAGAATAAATTATAGCCAAAAACTAATAATTTATAAATAAGGCAAACATGTTCTAGTGTAGGTTTTTCTTTTTTTTTTTAATGTTAGAAGGGAAATAATTTAGTATTGACTTTAAATCAGAGTTTTGAAACTCAGCCTAACGAGTTAATTCGAAGTTAGAATCGGGTCAAAGTTGAAAAAAAAAAAAAACTAGTGAAATAACCTGACAGGTTGATCTGGCAAGACTTGATCATAAATTCAATTGGAATTTATTTACTTTTATTTTTTTATTAAAATAATATTTTTTTAATTTAAAAAATTAACCCGGTTGACCAATAGCCTAATCAAAATTCAGAATCAAATTTTGAACCGGTCAGCCATCAGGCTTAGATCTAAAAAATATACTTGAAATAGTTTTTTTTTTTTTTTTTTCCCTGTCCTTAGAAGGGAAATGGTTGCTGTGCTGGGACCAAACGATCTTTGGGACCCGCTTGACGCGGCTTTGAGATTGAGAGGGGACAGACTTGGCGGCGTCAGATAACGGTGTCCTACTGTTTGGCAGCACCGTTTGGGGCATGTGTCCTCCTCTAATTAATGGCATTGGCGGGGTTAAATCTTTGTGAGTTCTCCACAGTTAGCTTTTTGTTTTTATTTATTGAGCAACTCCTCTAATATATAGGTTAATGGATATATCAGTTTATTTTTGTGTTATAAAAATATTTTGAAAAATTTTGAAATTTTTTTATATTTTTCTTTGTTTTAAATTAATATTTTTTTATATTCTTAGATTATTTTGATGTACTAATATCAAAAATAAATAAATATTATTTTGATATATTTTCAAATAAAAAATACTTTGAAACATAGTTTTTAAACCCGACCCGGCGGTCGACCCGGTACAACGACTGGGTTACGGGTCAGATGGGTTGACCCGGGTTCCAGGTCAACCCAAAAAAAATATGTTTTTTATGGTTATAGTTTAATTTTCTCTCAATTTGTTGTTAGCACAAACAAAAACAGGGCAAGAAACAGAGCCCAGATTCAAGCAAATTGCTTGCAAGAAACAGAAAAGGATTGACATAGAACTTACATCCATGAAGAGAAACGAAACCAGTGAATACAAAAGGAAAAACTCATTTTAAACAGGGATGGATCAACATCCAATAGTATGGTGGATCATCTTCTTAATTTTCAAATACAAAAAGGAAAACATAAATTACCCATGTAATTAAATACAACGAATTAAAAACTAGAAAACCCAGAAACCAGAAAAGCCAAAAAGCCACAATGGAGAAAAAATAACAAGGAAGAAAAGGATATATAGTTTACCTGCAAAACATGGATCTCCAAGTGTATAGTTACTGGTTTGCTTCATCAATCAGTAAAGAATAAAAATTTGAGAGAGAAGAAAACCGAAGAGAAACAACAAAAGTTAGAGTTTGTTGAGGCAAAAGAGAGACAAAAACTTACCAGCTATGGCTTGCCTTGAAGTTTTTTGTGGGTGGAGATTCCTCTGCAACTGATATGGCTTGAACTTTGAAGAGATTAGGATTATATGAATTGTGAATTTGTGATTCTGTCTTCACATTGTAATGCAAATGGTTTGATAATTTAACAGTAAAAAAGATAACATGGTGACGTTTTATTTATACATATGAAAAAAACATAGCTGGGTTTCATCCGGGTTTACCCGGGTCGACCGGGTTTCATCGGGCCATCTCCCAAATGGGTTTTTACGGGTCCCGGGTCGACCCACCGGGCCGGGCCGGGTTTTAAAATTGTGCTTTGAAAAGTAATAGCTACCACAATACCAAATAAGCTCCAAATAACAAATCTTGTGTGGCTAAGGTGTTTGAGAATGTGATAATTGTTGTTTTTCAATGTTTTTTTTCTTGAAAATACCTTAAAATATTTTTTTTATTTTTAAAAATTTATTTTTAACATCAACACATCAAAACAATTAAAAATTAAAAATTTTAACGAAAAACATGTTGAAAATGTCAAACAATCCACTTCAAATATGTAATTATGAGGTGCCCAATCTAAAATTTTTTTACCATCCTTATGGGTCTAACACTCACTTAAAAAAAAAAAAAAAAAAACTTTAATTAAAATGTCTTCTCTTTATAAGGGATCGATGTTTATATAAAAAACAAGTCTTATTTTTAGGAAGAACAATGACAAGTTCTTCTTGAATAACCAAAACGATAAGTCTCATTTTAAAAGGAATCGATGTCAAGATTTAGCTTTTATGAATAATCAAAATGATAAGGCTTCTATTTTTGAGGAACGACATCAAATTTTCCATAAAATAAGCAAAAATTAAAAATTAAAAAAGGATAAAAATAATTAGAATAATTGATGGCGATCAAAAAGACAAATTTAAGAGAAAATACATAGTAAATGTATCCTTTTGTAAGAAAGGATGATGTAAGGGTGACGTTGTTCTTACTTTAATCATAATTAACATCTTACTTGAATCTCTAGAACCAATGCTTATCTTTAGAATTTCTACTTTCCTATAATTACTAGGTGGTGACTCTAATTTTCCACGATATACATTTTAGTCCCCTGCTATGACATCTACCGAGGTGCGACAAGTGTCATGGGAAGATGTATTAAACCAAAACGTAGAAAATGTTATAAGGTTTCAGGTGTCATAGTACCTGTAGCTTAAATTGTAGGTCCACCACCAATCATATAGTAAATTCTACGTACTTTTTATGGTTAAAATTGAAGAGAGAGAATATATCACAATTATATAAATGATGTGTTCTAAAATAACCTTAAGCGTATGTATATTTAAAAATATAAAATTTAAAGTCATATAATGAAAACAAATATTGTTAAACAAAACAATTGTTTTTTTAGACTTTGAAATCAAATCTTTAGACAAGCAAAAGATAGTGAAGTGTGCAAGTACTGCTCATGTAGGATTGGATTTATAGATGCATTACTATCTAGTTTAGTTGTTTTTTTTATTATTATTCTTTTGATAAATAATTGGTTTTCTTGATATTGGATGTGTCATTATGCTTGAAGATAAAGAAACACTTTATATGTAAAGAAAGCAAAAGGACATAAGAAATAATATATATAAATTTTAGATCTAACCTAAAACAATTTGCAGCTTCTATGTCTAATGAGTTAGGAAACGAATAAGAAAATATTTCGTTGCATAGTCTTAATTTATCATTTGTAATTTAGAAAGCTTTTCTACATTAAAAACAAAGGGATAGTTAAGTTTTTTTGTAGCTAAAAATTTAATGAAAAAATTCATAAAAACTAATTTCTTTTTTATAAATCTAAATTTAAAGGCCTAGAAACCCCCCATAAAACCCAACCTCCCTCAAGCTCAACCAATGAAAAGACCCACATTCTTAGTGCACAATTACATTTTAGATCTTACTCTCCCCACACCTATTAGGTGTGTAAAAGTCATTCAAAACCCACCATATTTTCTTTGATATTAATGTTGTGTAAGAGATAATGTATAAAAGTTGTTTAAGGGTCCATCATATTTTCATCCACATTAATACATATGTCAGTAATATGTTTTTCCTTATTAATATATGTCAGGGATATTTTCCACCAACATTAATATAGATGTCAGAGATATTTTTCTCTTTAATACTATCAGAATAATATTACACCGTAACCCTCTTCTCCATAAAAAGAATCATGAGCTATAAATAGATTATAAATCCTTTAAACAAAAGGTTTAAAATCTCCATTTTCTATTAAGAAAAAAGTCACTGACTTAATTAGTTGAAAGCCTTTTTATTTACCAAAGATGATATTTTATAGGTATCATATATCCATTTATAACTGCCTTGACTAGAAAGAATGGATCAGATTGCTAGAATCAAGAGATTAACCATATATCTAAGACAAGTCTTGCCTCCTAATATACTTGGATTTTTTGAGATATCAACATTGGCGTTGTCTGTTGAAAACTGATAAAAAAGCTATCACTTTTTTCTAATGATATTTCCAAATCATTCCATTACACATTTGGGCTACAAGCTTGATGGATCTACCCGTTACCATGAGCATTTTTTATCGTTCAGACTTCCAACAACTCATCAATAAAATACAGCCCATCATCAAGTTTTGCCACCTTAACAAATTTTGGTACCTGTGGCATCCTTAATCTTGAAAGGGATTGACTAGCGTCTTTTTAGTGTAATAGCACCACACTCCAATGGATGGATTAGAGGGCTTTTTAGAGTCCAACATATCACCTCATAATATATGATCCTTCATAGAAGTATCATACATTTTCTATCTAACATACATTTTTCTATCTACAAATTTTAATAGCGGACTTTAGACTTTTGTCACACCCACCCGAACATCGTGGCAACCAATTAAAAATTATTCTCATGAAAAAAGAACAGACATTTGACATCTTGTTTATTTGGGGGAATGGTCTTGTTTAAGGAGTCGTCACTTAGTATTGTGGTCACTAGGAACCCTAACTAGTCAATAGAGATTCTATGGTACAAGACTAGTTACGCGAAAGGAAAGATATTATCACCCCTTAAGTGTCCTACCTGAAGCAGACTACATTGCTGGTTTTATCTTACATTGTCTTTATTCCATTTTTTGTGGTCCCTTTATAATATTCTCGACTCTAGTGTCAGTTAATATTTGCCTAAGAATATTTCTAACTCTAGCATTGGTAAATATTATATAACCCAAAACACATGGTATTTCTGACTCTGACACCATTGAATAAATTTGTAAAATTTGGATTAAAAGAAAAAGGAAAACTACTTTTTTAAGTTTTTTTTTTTTTTAGGCTGGATCTAGCCCAGCTATATGGGTTGGGCTAGACCTAGCAGCCGACCTGGTCACTGGGCTAAGCTATTGACCCGGCTGGTCTTTGTTGCAAGGCAGTGTCTTAACTAGTCTCATGGTGTGGCTATGGTTGTGGCTGAAGTCGAAGCTAAGGGAGACAGTCGGGCATTACGTGCGGTTGAAGATCTGGCCTACTGTTCACATTAGAGACGGGATTGCTAGCATGAAGAAGAGTTTCCAACATCACTTTAATAGAGACTGGAAGAACATCAAGTTGTCGTGTTGTTGTTCAGGAAGAAGGTATCCGGCTACTGTGCTGCTCCTGCTTATTGCTGCTTACAGTGTTGTCATCTTATTCACGGCTACAACAGGAGAGAATGTCGCTTTGAATTGGTCACAACACTATTGTCGAAGGTTACAGTGCAAAGGCTAAAGCTTGCGGTGCTAGACTTGTTGAAAACACAATGCTGGTAAGGACAAAACTGGTAAGGTGCAAAGCTATCATGGTAAAGAACGACGGCTTCTAAAGATGTTGTCATTACTGATGGTGGTCTTTTGAAAAGAGAGATGAGGGAACGAGTTGATTTTGAGAGGTAGAAAGAAGGGTAGTGTGTGGAGGTCTGAACAGAGGAGATGGGAGGCAATATGTGGAGGTCTGAACAGAGAAGATGGGGCTTCTTCTCTTAAAGGCCAGGGAAAGAAAAAAAAGAAAAAGATTTGGAAGGGTTCTTATTGGTAAAGGCCAGGAATTTTTTCTGCCCTAAGCTACGAACCAAATGCATATAAATTGTTTTCCAAGATTAATCACGAACTTGTATATATAAATTTGTCAAGTTAACAATAAAGTTTGCAATCCAAATATATAACATAAAATATAAAAAATTAAAATTTAAAGTATATAAAATTGAAAAATAAATAAAATAAATTACCCTATTAAAGTTGCACTCTTCAATGTTTTGTGGAATAGAATTCATCTATAATCGAATTGGAATCGATATCTTCCGCAAGCTCTCATTCAATGTATATCATCATAAAATCTGCTAAGAACTCCTCTTCTATTTTATTATGAAGCATATTTTTAACATGTTTCATAGCTGGAAATGCCCGCTCTGTGGCAGCAGTGAAAACGGTTAAAGTCAAAACAAAACAAATCAACCTGTCAATCAAATGACAGTGCTGCGACTTATTTTTTTAAGCTAATCCTCGACATAATTCATAAATGGTAGACATATTCTGAAAGCTCTTATGATGAATCACATCAATTTGATAATGATCCAACTGAGATCTCAAATAATATATCTTTTGTTCATTAAAATCTTCGAGATAAAATTTCCCAGCAAACTTGTAAATAACATCAACTTTAAATGATTTAAAGCTGTCTTTAGGTTTTAAAGCAGAATTAAGTATAAAGAGTTTCAGTGTCTCATCACTAAATCTAGAATTTAATTCTTCTAACTGAAAATCTATGTTAAGTTAAATATATCATAATGATAATGTTGGTAAATTGTCACCAATCCTTGTTGCTGACATGAACAACTTGTAAGCTTTTTATACAAAACATTCATATGTGGTATGTCAATCTCATATTATATGTAAACAGATTGCACATGTGCAAGGAGAAGATCAAATTCAGCATTTCTCAAATTTTGAAGTAATGCTTTAATAGTTGATACAAGATCCATTGCATTTAAGATATTAAGAAATTTTTGTTGCAAAGCTCGACAAAGTAAATTAGTAATTCCTATTATTTTATGCATCAAATATAAGATGAATATAAATTCAAAAGATTTCATCACAATAAGACAACCACCAATTTTTCCATGTATAGAGTTAGAAGATCCTTTTTGAACTATACTTTCAAGCATAATAATAGTTGCATCATACATATTTATTAAGCTGCACATAAAATCAAAATGAAGCTCTAGTGAGTAGTTCTACTTTGATGTAAATTACCGATTTGATTAGCCTTTTTACCAGTCTCACGTTCTCTAGTAACTACCATATTTGCGATTTCTATAGCCTGAGTATAATGTAACTTGGAATGGCATTTGATAGAAGCACTAATAAGATTGATAATGGTTCTCATTTTTAAGAAAAATAACCAAATAGAAATCTTATTTCCAGCTGCTGCAACTAATGCTAGTTGTAGTCAGTGAGCAAAGCAATGTACATAATATGCATAAGGACAATCTCTAAGAAATAAAGCTTGTAGTCCATTCCACGTACCACGTATATTGCTAGCACCATCATACCCTTGACCTCGCATATTGAGAATATGCAAGTTATATTAAGCGAGCACATATTTTTTTTTCTTAAGTGTTGATGAAGTAGTATTTGAAACATGTACAATATAAAAAAAAGGCTCTCGTAAAAAACCCTGAATGTTAACAAATCTCAAAACAATGGCCATTTGTTTTTTATTTGATGCATCCTTGGCTTTGTTAACCAAAAAACAAAACTTTTCATCTTTAACTTTTTCACAAATCTTTTTCATCACTTTGTTCGCGAGAATATGTAAAATCTCTTTTTAAATAATCGGTGAGGTATACTTTGTATTTTTTAGAGCTTTTTCTTAGACAACATCATCAATGTCAACATTCAGTCTCCCTATAAGTCTTATCATCTCCACAAAATTGCCTTGATTATTAAAAGATGAAGATTCATCATGACCTCTAAATGCACATGCTTGTAAGCTAAGCCATCAAAAACTTTCAAGTGTTGTCTTAAGTCTCAATCGATTTTTCTAAACTTCTTCAACTATTTTTGCATATAACACTTTATCAATATGTGTACTTACTTTTATTAAATCTTGAGCAAATTTCATAGCATTATTATATGGTGAAGTGGGACTTCTCACATGCATCAAAAGTGCACATCTAACCCCATTAGTAACCCTCTTCCAACTTCTATAGCCTTTAATGGTGAATATGAGATGACAAGACACTTTGTTTTCAAAGATAAAGCATGGAAAACAAAATACTGTATTTTTTTATGGAGAGTACTCTAGCCAAGGAAAGTGATTAAACCAAGTGTATTGAAATCGACGATACTATCTCCCTGATTCAATCCTTAGATACTCTATTAACTTAGGTTGATATGGACCCATTTTGATATAAACTCTTTTAATTTCATCTTATTGATTAATAGGATGTTGTCACACTGGAATTCGTAACCCAGGATCTCGTTCAAGAGTATTAACATCAATTTCAACTCTTTGAGATATGAAAAGGGATTGTTCACTATGATTTGAGACATCAATATTGGATTGAGAATGTCCTTTACTAGTTGATGTTTGTTCGATTGATTTAAAAAGTGAAAATATAGTTTTTCCTCTATTGCTTCTTTGATTTCCATTATAATTTATAACATGTTCAAGTTAAAGGGAAGTCGGGTGCGAGATGAAAAGATATTAATGCCACAATAGAATATTTATAAAATGCAGAATATACAAGGATAAAATACTGAAGCAAACTATGGGAAGATTTAGGGAACTTAACTTTGAAATAACTAGTAAATTATTAGTACTAGTGTGTTAGCATCTGTCCATTTACTCCATTAATAATTTTAAACTTTTTTTATTAAAATATTTGCATAAATTTATAATATTATCATTTTCAATTGGGTCTCTAATTATGACCCCCATTTCCACCTCTTAACAACTTCGACTATCTTTGCAACAGCAAAAGCATTCAACATTGACTTCTTTAGTCAACCAATCATAACATGGTAATCAACTCCCGACACAGTTGACCTTATACTTTTACCTTTACCACAATAAACAACACTCCCTGACTCATCTAACTATTTTATATCCTCAATCCATTCACCAGGCCCAGCTTCACCATTTTTTTTCAGTGCAGCAATTTCTCACAAAGCTATTAGCTTTAACATGACCTATTAGCTTCACCATTTTCTTAATGCAATAACACCACCCTTTTTAGGCTCCCCTCTGCCCCTTAGAAAAGTTTCTGAGTTTGGGAGTCGATATGGGTACACAACCTTTACCCCTTAAAAATTTTATAAGTATAGACTTCAATAAGGATTCACTCCCCTCAATCTCTTAGAATATTTTTTAAGTATAGACCCACCCTTCTTGGGTTCCCCTCCACCGGTTTGAAATTTTCTAAGTATAGGTGTCGATAGGAATTCGTTTCCCTTAGCCTCTTAGAATATTTTTCAAGTATAGGCTCACCCTTCTTGAGTTGTCTTTCACCCTTTAGAAATTTTTCTAAGTATGGGTGTCGATATGAGTCTGTCCTCTCCACCCTCCTGAGAATTTTCTAAGTATGGGTTTTGATAGGAATTTGTTCCCCTTAACCTCTTAGAATATTTTCTAAGTATAGGCCTACCTCTTCTTTGTCCCCCCCCCCCGCCTCTTTAGAAAATTTTCTAAGTATGAATGTCGACGTAGGTATGTCCCCTCCACCTTTTGGGAGTTTTCCAAGTATGGGTGTCAATAGGTTTCGTTCTCTTTAGCCTCTAAGAAATTTTCTAAATATAGGTTCATCCTCTTTGGGTTCCTCTTATCCACTTGAAAATTTTTAAAGCACCAGATACACCCTCCATAGGTTCCTCTTAGCCTTTTAGAAGATTTTCTAAATGTAGACTTGTCCTTCTTAGGTTTCTCTACCTATTAGAAAAATTCTTTAAGTATGGATTTCTCTATAGTTTCACCTCACCCTTTTAGAAAATTTTATAAGTATAAGCTCCTCCATGATTCATCTCTATATACTTAGAAATTTTTTTATCAAACATGAGGTATACCTCTACACACAGGCTCTTTGGTATATTAACTAGGACTTTCACCCCGCTTCTCATACAATTTTTTTTTATAAACTCGTCATACAGGGTATTTTACAAATCTTTGCGTATAAATATCATAAAGACTTAGGGAGCTACTGATTAAAGCAAATTTAAAGGCCCAAACCCCCATAAAACTCAACCTCCCTTGGGCTCATTTATATTTTGAATCCTACTCGCTTTACAACTATTAAGTGTATAAAAATCCCTCAATAATCCACTATATTTCAATTGATATTAATGTTGTGTTAGAAATAGCATGTAAAAGTATTTTAATGACTCACCATATTTTTCATCAATATTAATACATATGTCAAGGATTTTTTTTCTTTTTAATACTATCAAGATAATATTATACTTTAGCCCTTCATCTCTATAAAAAGACTTATGGACTATATATAGACTGTGAATCCTTTAAATAAAAGGTTTTGAATTTCATTCTCTATTCCATATTTATTTCCAAAGTATCTTTCTTTAATATTATAATATTTTTTCTTAAAAAATCACTAACTTAATCATTGAATAGTCCATAAATTCATTAAAAAAAGAATTTACAGGTATCAGGCAGTCTCTAGCCACCTTTGCTAGGATAAAATAGATTAGATTGTTAAAAATCAAAATATTAATCAATTACTCAAGACATCGCCTTGCCTCAGGGTCCATAGATTTTTTAAGACATCATGGCTTTTCTTTTTCAATAATGTTACAAATTAAGGATGAATAAAAAAAGATTTAGCAAAATACTGTAACAAAGCCCTAACGTCGTTAACGACATCTCTCCAGCAAGAGAAACAACGGGTAGTGACGGAATCATGCATAACAGTGGAGGACTTGACGTCGAAAGAGTCGTCTGCGTTATTTTGTTTCTTTTTCTATGAACCGCCGCACCAAAGCACATGGCCACCATCCCTATAACGTCTCTATCAGTTTCTTCCTTCTCCTTCGTAATAATCTCTTTTGCAAATTTTATTCTCTGGAGAATCATTGACGATTACAAGCTGGAGATTTTTATTCAGTCAGTCAGGAAAGGAACATGCAAAAGAGGCATGGTTTTTTCAAAGCAACAGATAGGTTACCTAACCGATGACGTGGCTACCAAAGGTAAAACTACCAATCGTTGACGGGCCTTTGTGTGCGGGTCAATTCAACCATACGTGCATTGTTTTACTTGTGTGGCTGCCTACTTGCATGGAGAAAGAAGCTCAAATCAAAGTTGTTAATCTCGTTTGTCCTCTTGGCAAACTTTAAAAATCTGTCGTGATTATGTTTTAAAATATTTTTTATTTAAAAATATATTAATTTTTTTATTTTTTAAAATTTATTTTTAATATCAATACATCAAAATATCAAAAAATATTAATTTAAAATTAAAAAAAATAACAAAAATAAATATTTTTCATAAATATTTTTAAAATGTAAAAATAAACAAAGTTGTAGTCTTTTTAAATTTAAAATTAAATCATAAATATTATTAATTTGATAAAAAAAAACAATAATTTATCCAATCCAAGTCCAATTAAATTAGAAAAATAATATCATATATATATATATATATAAAAACCCTTGTTTTAGGAGGCAGAGCAGCGTTGTTCTTAGGTTTTTTTACAATTAAAGTGAGATTCAGATAAAATTATAAAAGAGTTTTATTACTATATAATTAATAATTTTAATTTTTTTTAATGATGTTAAAAACATATTTTTTAACATCAACGTGGTGCACTCAGATATAATTAATAAATTTCTCTAGTAGTTAAGCATTAACTAGACAAGCTATTTAATATTTAACCCATATTAAAAAAAAAAATCTCCACATATATCTTGAATTTGGAACAAAAATGATAGCGAGCAACACATGATCATTTGTAATTTACATTTGAACCAAAAATCTTCACAGTTGAGTTTATTACTATTTTATTAATAAGAGTATTCCAATCTGTTTGTGCATGCGTATATTGATTAATTTCTGTTAAATTAATTAATTTTATAAATTTTAAAATTAATAATTATATAATTTTTTAATAATTTTAAAATTTATAAAATTCAAACTATTAACTTCTAGAATACAATCGAAGTATACTACCAGTATTTATATCTGAGCATATTTTTTAAATTATTTTTGTGTGGTGGTTATGAGCAGGAACCGTGCCTGTCCAGCTGGTCTCTGTAAGCAAAGTGAGACCCCGTCATTCACGCTAGTTCCGTAAAAGAAGGCACAACGACGCGTCTTGTTGACAGGTTTAATGAAACATCAACCAAACTCGGAATTAAAGTCAACTAGTAACGTTGTAATTGGCAATGAGTCACTGGCAGCAACACATGATCTCTTTGGAAGTTCACACATTCGATGTTTCATCATTTGACCCCAATTAAAATGAGCTTAACTTTCGGGGAAACAAATTAAAATAAATATATAAGAAATTCACTTCTTCAACAAGGTGCTTAATTTGCTGCTCTCGTATGACTTTTATGCAATTTGTTTTTTTTCTTTTTTTCTTTTCTTTTTTTTATCCCCCCACCGTACTCTCGGAGTTTTTTTCTCTTTCAAATTCGCATGTCAAGGGAAAAAATAATAATAGAGAAAAAAGCATATTTAGAGTACAAGAACTATATTTTAAATTTTGAATTTAGAAAACAAATCAAACTATATTTTTATACTAGAACGAGTACTTTATTTTTATACAAATTCTACAAGTAAAAAGAGTTATGCCTTGGTGTACGTAAAATTAAACGAGTTTTCTCTTCTTGTAAATTAATAAGTTTTCAGTCGAGGAATTAGTATGAGATAAAGACAACTCTTGCTAAAAATTAAAAAAAATAAAAAGGAAAAAGGAAAAAAAAAGAAGAAGAAAACAATGTGCAAAAGCATCTTTCGACATCTCCTCACTTGCTGAGGAGATGCGCACCCTTTCACTAGGTTAGGAAGTGTGCATCTCCTCGCCCACGCATCCTTTTCACAAGGGAGGTGGTGCCATGCCATCTCTTTCTCTTTTTTTTCGGTGAAGAATTGGTTTTTTTTATATAATTAACATGGTTATTCGGATTCAGTTTGTGTACCTTCACTAATCTCACAAGGTTTTAAATTAACGAGCATGTAAATTTTTAATAATTCTAAACATTTATAAGACTCAAACTGATTTGTAAATTTCAATAATTTTGAAGTTATTTTACCCTTTTGAAGAGAATATCATTTTCAGATTTTTATGCAACTTTTGAGAATCTGATTTTGTCACTCCAAAAGTATAGAATAATCCATGTTCTCGATCGTGGAAGGCATTGAGGGCATGATTAGGGGTGTTACAACTGCTTAAGAGAGACTAATTAGCCAAGAAAAGATAAAAACCAAAGAAGAAAAGAACAGTAACAACGCAGCTGTAAGCATGATTTTTACTGCTCTTTCAGGAAGTACTAATTAAGTGTGATTTACGCTTTGATTAAGCTTGAATAAAATTAAGGACATGCCTTTGTCTTGGAACTCTGATCAGTCCATGCATTCATCATGGAATTAACTCTCCAAATTATCCAACTTAAACAAGCATTAATATAGTACTGTTCGTGCCTTATTCTCACTTTCTATGGGTAGAAGGTTGTTGCCAAACGAGGCTTTGTGGTGGTAAAACTTAAAGAGTACAGGATTTAGAAAGCATTAGCTATCTTGACTTCCATTCCATCACGGGTCATATAACTTTTTTTCAACATTAAAAAAAAAAATGAATATACTGGTATTTTCTATGTATTTTTTTTAATGTAAAAAATCACAATCATTAACTAAAAAATTTATACATGTATTTAATTAAAATAAATCAAGAATTGTTTGTGTGACATAAACAAATTTTTGGCCCGATTTCTAACCAATCAAAGTTAACTAGTCAACCTCATGACCCTGGGTCAAGGACTCAATTGGGTTCAACAATTTCTTTATATTATTTCTATTTAATTATATGATAAGATAATCATAAAATCGAGAATCAACTAAATATCAAGATGCTTGTTTGAAATCGTAATAAACCTATAAATATCAAATATAAACAAATTGTGTTGTCCAATAAAAAATCAATAAAATATTAAAAAATAAAATTAAATAAATTAAACAAGAAAAATCAATAAGGATCAAATTGAGGAAAAAAATATAAAAAGAAAAGAAGGGAAAATAAAAAGGTCAATTATGAAGGATTAAATAAGAAAAAATATTCCAAAAAACCAAATAAAAAAAAGGCCCACATGCACAGCCCTAGAGCAACCCACATGCCTAGGCTTGCTATTTTTTTTTTTTTTTTATAGGGTTGAACTCCCCTGATTTTTATAGGGAAAAAACCAAGAAATGTATTTCCTACTCTTACCCAAACTACAACAACTAAAGGTCACTAAAAAATCAAGTCAGGGCGTTCAACACCTAAAAAGTCAATTTTCAACTACTTTTTAATTGACCATTATAAAAACTCTTCTCATAAAATGAAATCTATAAATATTAAGATTAATTATTTTTGTGATCATTATTGTTGTCAACTGGCATCTTCTTTTTCTAACATTAGAACTTTATCTCTCATGCCTCAAACCATGGCTTTGAAAAAATTAAAATAAAAATTTATATCACAATTGAATTTTTGAAATATTTAGGAACTTAAAAAATATCATTTAAAAAGTAAAAGAATTAAAGTGTACTTTAAAAAAAAAAAAAAAAAAACCAAAACTCGTTTCCTCCTTGTTTTACACTTTGATTCCATTTATTTTAATTTTGTCCCTCCTAAGCAAGTTTTTGATAAATTAGCCATGTATTCAGCATAGAAAGACACAATTGAAAAGAAATAAAGATTGAGGGTCAAATTAAAAAAAAATATATAAAAACACTGAAGATTGCTATGTAAAACCTCACACCTTTTAAGAGTTTTGTTAATTTATGTGCTATACTTGACTTTTTTTTTTCTTTTTTCGTTTTTCTTTTCTTTGCGACAACAGTGGTATATACACACATGCAAAGGTAATGTATTACGTTAAATATTGTTTGTATTATAAGATGACTTTTGGAATCAATTAGTAATATCTTCATAATCAATAAAAAAGAAAATATGATTTTCTTTATTCTCTCATTTTTCTCATTAGAATTAAGGTACAATGTGCAAAAAGGCATTTACATAATTGGAAAAAAAAAAAAAACATTTCTTTACCTTTCTTGAAAATATCCGATTTATCTCCTCTTCTCTTTAAAGAAAGGTCGAGGGAGGAGACTATGGATTACAGGTACGCGAGGACGAAAGCGACGCAACAAAACAAAATGGCTTCTTGCATTGTTTGCCGTGGAAAGGCATCACGTGGGTGACGCCATTCTTCTCTTGGCTAAATTCCCATTCTTTTTTTTTAATATATTTTTATTAATATAGATATCTTATATAACTTATACACACGTGTTTTAATTAATTTTATAAATTTTAAAATTAACTAACCATATAAACTAAATCCTCATCCTCATTTTAATGACACGTCACTAACCAATATTATTATATCAAAATTCAGCATTGATACATGTTTTTTAAAATATTTTTATTTAGAAATATATTAAAATAATATATATTTTATTTTTAAAATTTATTTTTCATATTAAAATAATTTTAAAAAATAAAAAAAAATCTAAAAAAAGTTTTTTATAAATTTGTATTTGAGCCGAATTTCTAAACGGGATATGAAACGTCGACAGAATCCATAGCCAGTAACAGTCCAGTCAACATTGCTCCGACTGCTATTTTTCAAACAAAAGTATCCTTCTGATTATGGGCCTGGCGATCTGATGAGCAGGCCCAAGTTATATCAGATGGTTTTGAAAATGCAAGGGAGGGCATCGATTTTATGTAACAATATGGTACGAGGACCGTTTCACTTGACCACTACTTTAGCCATATGCAAACCATCCACCACAGGCGTGAGGTAAATCTTAAACCAAATTTTATTTTCCACGATTTTATGTGACAGTCTTCTGAAGATCTGGAGGATGGATGCCTTTAGAATATGAATGTGAGTCCTAATTCCTCCCCCATCGGAGATAGGTAGTGTGATAATAGTTTTAAAATTCAGTTTAGTCTGGCAGGTTGATTTAAGGATGGAATTGTGTTGGGTTAAAGAAAAAATAAATAAAGAAAAAACTTGATGTGACCTGATTAACTTAGTGAGTTGACCCGACAAGACCTGGTTAAAAACCTATTGAAACCCGTTGATTTTTTTTTTTACTAAAATAATGTCATTTTAATTTTTTAAAATAAAAAATTTGACCCAAATAACCTAATCAAAACTCGAAATTTAAATTTTGAATCAGGTTAAGTCTAAAAACTAGAAGTGTGATTGTGGATGGTGTACATAGTAGGTTGATTCAGCTTTTATACATGGGGAAGAAGTGACATGCTTGACTTGAAGGTCAGGTTTTCATGCTTGTTATTGTAGAGAAAAACCCTGTGAGATTAGATTCAGACTGTTTTCAAATTAATGCTTGTTCCACTAGCGGTTTAAGTGCAATACTTCAAGGTAATTTTATCTTTAGAACACTATAGGGAATGAGAGGAAAATGTGTTTATATAGTTATTTTTAGAGTTTTGTGAGATTAATTGAGACGCATATAGATTAATTGAGACGCGTATAAATTTATCTAGACACCTATCATTATAAAAGAAAATAAAAAAAATGAGGCATTCAGGGCTTAAAGATCCTTTGTAAGACCTCATCGCTCTCTTTTATTTATGAATTATAAGTATGTGTACTTGTTTCTTTCTTTTGGATTTGGAGTTCGAACATAAAAGCTTTGGAGTCATCAGGCTGGCCCATTGGACTTAAGAGTCAAGACTTACATTTGGAAGTGGAAAGAGAGCAAAACCAGGTCCATCTGAACAGCGAGAGTGGGTTAGATTTTTAATACTGTGGTCTTTGTAGTTTGTACTAAACACTAGTTTTTTTTTTCTTTTTTTTTTAATATATGGTGAAGATATTAAATATAACTATGGTGGTTTATATTTGTAGTTTGTACTGTGGACCGATTTTTAATATATGGTGAAGATAAAGATTATTAATCTATCAAGATATAAATATGATATGATGGAATATATTATACTAAATAAATATAATTACATATTAAAAATGGAAAAAAAAACTGATAATAAGTAATCTAACATATTGTTTTTAAAGTTTCATTCTGATCAAATATATTTAATAAAAATATACAGTTTAAAAATCTTGCAAACAATTTTAAAACTAAAACTTTATAAATCATTGGATATATTAGGCTAATATTTAGGCTTTGATAATACGAAGATTCTATATATTTCTCTACAACAACTAACTACTACCATTACTATATCTTTCTAAATTATTAAAATTTATATGATGAGATATATTATACTAAATAAATATAATCACATATTAAAATGAAAAAAAAAACTGATAATAAGTAATCTAACATATTGTTTTTTAAATTTTGATTCTGATCACATATATTTAATAAAAATCTTACAAGAATTTTAAAAATAAAAATTTATAAATTACTGGATATATTAGGCTAATATTTAGCTTCGATAATACGAAAATTATATGTATTTATCTACAACAATTAACTACTACCAATGCTATATCTTTCTTCTTCTTCTTTTGTCTTATTTTATTTTATTTTTAATTTCAGTCAATAACATTTAGTTTGTTGAAATATACTATACTAAATAAATATAATTACGCACATATTCAATTTGAAAAAAAAATGATAATAATTAATCTAACGCATTGGTTTTCAAGTTTTATTTTGATCACATATGCTTAATAAAAATCTAAAGTTTAAAAACTTACAAATAATTTTAAAAAAAAAATGCTTCGGGTAATATTTTAGTTTTAATTTTATTCTCAAATTCTTTTACTAATCATTTAAATTGTTTTTTAATCGGCCAGGTCAATTAGGTTATGTTAAGACAATTTCTACACGATTTGATTTTAAATCTAATATAAGTATGGAGTCGGGTCATGAATTTTTAAGACTAATTCATTGGGTCAAATTTAATAACTATATCACACAATTTTCTACATTCTAAATATTTTTTTTGTTACATTTAATATTTTTTTTTATATGACTCAGTAGCTTAGTGTTCAACTAGTTTATATCTAAATTGATATACTGATGAAATTTTTGTATCTTATCATTACCTCATATGGATTTAAATTTGAGATGATAACACAAGAACTATTAGCGTTCATAAATCAATAAAAAAATCATTAATGACAGTTAAAAAAAAATTAAAAAATTAAAAAAAAAATATAGATTAAGATATTGAATCTTGAAAAATAGAATATTAAATTGATTGAGTGAAATAAAAAGAAAAAAGGAATAACATGTAAGGCTACACATGTTAAGAATATCATTTAAAAATAAATATTTTTTTATTTTTAAAAACATAGTTTATCTATATAAAAGATTAAAAAAAAAAATCATAGATGAATCAGAAAAACCACTCTAAAGATTAAACACGTAACAAAAAAATCAATATTTTTTTAAAAGAGGCTTCTAAATAAAATAAAAGAGAGGAGGTTTTGTTTATTTTTTTTAACCCGTCACATTACTTTATTTCCTTTCAAATGCATTCTTTAAAGTTATATTTTCATGGCATAGTTATCAAACCTGGTCCGGGGTTAACCTGGCCAAGAGGCCGGGTTACATGGTTGAATTGGGTCAACCCAAAAAAATTAAAAAAACATATTTGAGGTTTTAATATTTTATATAAAAAAAAAATAAAGAAACAATTCATGTGGATATAGACTATCCATATTGTAAACAATTAAGTTTAAAAGATTATCTCGAAATATTTTTTTATCCTACATTAAAAAGATATTATCTTATTCTTCTAAGTTAAAGTGTTTAAACCAAAAAAAAAAAAAATTATCCTACAATGAAAAAACATAATTTTTTTTCTTGTGAACATAAAGTATATATTTTAAAGGGTTTCAAATCCCACATTAAAAAAATAAAATATTCTTCAATTATTTATATAATGATTTGAAATGAGTTAGCAACTAACTGAAAAATATGAAAAAAGGGTAGTTTATGGGTAGGAGAGAAAACATATTTGAAAAAAAATGGACTTTACTGGATTTTTTCTGGTTCACCCGAGTTCTGGGTGGACCTGGTAGGTCGACCGATTTACTCCGGATCAATTGCAGGCCCGAATTGTGAATGAAAAAGACTCTGCCAAGGCCTTAGGTCACCTAGAAAAAATTTAAAAAATATATTTGATGTTTTATTATTTTATATGAAAAAATTAAGAAACAATCGAAATGGATATAGACTATACAAGTTGTAAATAATTAAGTTTAAAAGATTATTTCAAAAGGTTTATTATCCCGCTTGGAAAAATATTATCTTATTCTTCTAAATTGAAGTATTTAAATGAAAAAGGTTATTTTATCCCACATTAAAAAAATATAATTTTTTTCTTGTAAATATAAAGTATATATACTAAAAAGCTTTAAATCTCATGTTGAAAAAATAAAACATTCTTCTAGTATTTATATAGTGAACTTTGAAATGAGTTCGTAATCAATCGAAAAATATGAAAAAAAAAAAAAAAGAGGTCTCTAGGTAGGAGAAAAAGCACATGAAAAAAAAAATCTCTATCAGGTTTTGCCTAGTCACTTGAGTTACGGGTTGACCCAGCGAGTGGATCAGTTAATTCCAGGTCAATTGCAAGACAGAATTTTAAATGAAATAGACTTGACCAATACTATTGGATCTTACTGGCAATAAGGCCCACCGCTGCTGGGTTCTCCCAGCCAATAGGGCTCAGCTGGACCCTACTGGTTGGTCATCAAACCTAACAACTTTAGGTCCTGGTAGGCAGCATGAATTACTATCATTAGGTCTGGTTGCGGAGCCAGACTCAATATCCTAATAATATTACCTAAAATAATATTATATTATGATATTTATGAATTATTTTGTAATGGATTTATTGTTTAAAAATTATCTCATATAACACAAATATATAAAATATATGTTGTGAATAAAAAATTTATTTAGAGCTACATCAACTTTAATATGATAATATTATAATTATAATTTTTCTAAATGCTTTTATTTTAAAGATTTCATTGTGATTATATGTGAGACATGTAATAAGAATATACACATATAAAAATTTTATGCCACTATTTAATTGTTTTTTGAATATTAGTAAAGTTTATTAAAATATATAAATCATTTAGTCTAATAAGAAACAATCAAAGATAACACACTACAATTACCAATATTTTTTTAAAAAGAATAATATTACTTAATGAATTCCCCTTTTATTTCCATTAAAGATTAAATAAATAGGTGAGATAACTTTCCTCCTTTTTTTTCTTATTTCTTTATGTTTTTATTGAAATAGATTATGCATATACTACATTCACCACTATTGTTATTGTGCTAACATTTTTAGAATGCAAAAATAAATATATTTTTATAAGAAAATTTAACGCAACCTTAAATAAAAAAAAATTATCATTATTCAACTTTTATACAATATAAAAAAAGTTTCATCAATTTATTTTTTCTTTACTGTATATAAAAAAAATTACATAAGAGAAAAAAAAAAGAGGAAATAAAAATAAAAATATTAATTTGAAGTAATAAAAAATATTTTAAAAAAAAATTAAATTTTTAAAAAGCATTTTGATATGCAAAAACAAACATACTTTAATAAGAAAATTTAACCTAACCTCAAATAAAAAAAAATTATATTCACCCAACTTTTATATAATATAAAAAAACTCTCATCAATTTATTTTCTCATTACCGTATGAAAAAAATAAAAAGATGGGTTTTGCTTGAGCAGGACCCAACACTGATAGGTCCTGATAGGGGTAGGATAAAACACCGTCTGATGGGGTCTTATGGCCCGCAAGACCTAGCTTTATGGGGTCTTGTTGGTAAGAGGTCCCAATATCATTGAATCCAAATTTTATGGGGTTCTGCTCGCAACAGGTCCTAACATCATTGGATTCTAGTGGCAGAAAGATTCGACAACCCAACAACATTTTTTAATTAAAAAACTAAAAGACAACATCATTTAATGAGCTACAATGCCATCCATGATGAAACTATTTTATGTCCAGAATACAATAAATATATACCCATAATAAATATATACCCATAATAAATATATAGTATTTTTCGCATGTGTTTTAATAAAGTATAATAAAAACTTACTTAACTTACATGGTAATGTTCATTAATGAGCCGGCTCGAGCTCGGTAATGAAACTGTGGTTGCCATCAGCCATCAAATTTGAGAGTATTATCCCTCTTATTTTCCGACGCCTAAAAATTGGCCGATAACTATTTTAATCAAGAACAAGGAGCAGGTCTGTCTCAAGCAAGACGTGGTTCAAATTTGAAGAAACAACAAGAGAGGTAAAGAGTTAGAATTTCTATATATTATTCATAATTGATTAATCTATTCCTCATGCTAGTTACATAAATATTCCTTTCCATGAGTTCAAATCCTCTCTCTTAGCACTCTAATACTTAATGCACTGTGCAGAAATATTCGCAGACCTACTAAACCAGCTGCTGCTAGCTCCACAAAAGGTCTCTAGATAGCACTTCTTCTTCTCTAACACAAGAAATTATTAGACTTACAGGAGCAATATCAATCAGGTATAGCACCCAGCTCGCGAACATCTCCTCCGTCTCTCTCCCTCTCAGACATGAGAGAGCTATATTTTACCCCTTGACCCAAGCTCTCTTTCAAGAAATAGACGCCATGGAGTCGGAGAGAGAAGAAGGTTGACTGTAAGATTAGATCGAGTGGAGTGATCATAGACGTATGATATTTTTGTGCTCCAAAACTTATCTGTAAGATTTGAGAATAGCTCCACAAAACGTACAGATAATAGCTCTCCAAGATTTCCAGTAAAATGGAACATAACAAAATCTTGTCGAAGTTCTCATGTCAGCCACACTGGCACCACCGCCGCATCTTGAACACGAGCCGGCTACCGGCTTGAAGCTCCTGACCTTCCTTGTTTGGTCCACCAAGAAACAGAAACAAGCCATAGAAATGACAGGTTTTTCAAAGAATTTTCAAGTTATGATACTAATGGCATGGAGTCCTTGTTATGGTCATTATATACAAACATACGTGTGTGTGTGTGTGTGTGTGTGACTGTTAAAGATCGAGCTATTAGAAAGGGTACTGATCGTTGGATGACTGACATGTGGCCAAGGAGCCGGATGGAGTAGTTCGATGTATATGCTTCATGTAATTATAGAGGGGAACCTGCCTTGGCACTCATGACAAAAATGTGGATGGTCGACAAGTGTATAATGTAGGCCAGGGTGTGTAGTTTAAGGGGGGATAGATATTTAAAGAAATTGTTTTTTAAAGTATTTTTATTTAAAAATATATTAAATAATTTTTAAAAGTAATAAAAATTAATTTTAAATTAAAAAAATAAAAATTTTAAAAAGTATAATTAAACCGTAGCAAAAAACATAACCAAAATTTATAAGGATATGTCATTTTGTAAAAATGAAGAACGATGAGCTGCCTCAAAATAATCTATTACGCTATTGATTTAAATAAATTAAATAGTAACTTTCAGGTGTGTATTATAAAAGAAAAAAAAATAGAGTGGATATTAGCTATTAGTTTAATTTAATTAATTGGTCATGTACTTTAGCTAAATCTAATTAATGTAGTTGATTTTAATTTTTTTTTTTAAAAAAAAAAAAAACTCATATCTGAAAAGGAAATTCTACGCCAAGTATGATCATCCAATGGATTTGAAAGGCTGTGAACGCTGTGAATGCCACGTCATGAAACTATGATAGAATAGTACGAGGGGCGGATGGGGAGATAAAAGGTTGAGGAAGGTTTCATATGGCAATAAATGCTTGTACAATACATATAAAGTTCCAAATTGTTCTTCTCTTGGAATCGTGGAAAAGCCCTGCTACAAGCTTTCTAGATGGTATGCCCGCGTGATATTGCAGGTTTTTAACATGTTTATATGTTTTTATGGGTTTGTAAAAAAAAATTATATATAAAAAAAGTTATTGTAATTTATAATATTTTTAAGGAAAAAGTTATAAAGTTAAATTCTCAACCAACTTAATATTAAAAAAATAAAATTAACAAAAATAATTTTTAAAAAAAATCATAAAAAAAATGAAAGAAAAAAAACCATGCAGGGAAACATTGTAGCAATCTATAGTATTTCATAAAAAAATTTACAGTTGTAATTCTCAATCAACTCAATATTAAAAATAATGAAATCGATAAAGATAATTTTTAAAAAACATAACAAAAAAAATCATATGGGGGAACACTGTAGCAATTTGCAGTGTTTTAAAAAAAAAACTACGAAGCTAAATTCTCTACTAGCTTAATATAAAAAAAATAAAATCAACAAAGACCATTTTAAAAAGCAAAAGAAAAAAAAATTAAAAAAAAAACCATGTAGGGAAACATTGTAGCAATTCATAATGTTTTAAAGAAAAAAAACTACAGAATTAAATTCTCAACCAGTTCAATATTAAAAAAAAATAATCAAAGATAATTTTGAATAAAAAAAAAGAATAATAAAAAAAAAGACAATCTTGGAAAAAAAAAACATGTAAAACCCAAAAAAAAGGGGGGGATGAAAAACAAATGTAGGGAAAACAATCGAAGACAATCTTGGGGGAAAAAAAAACAAAACATCTAATACAAAAAAAAAAACAAAAAAACAAAAGAAAAAAAGAAAAAAATAAAAAAAAAATATGGGAAAAGCTATAGTATTTTAGCCACGCGTTTTAGAGTATTAGTTAATAAGCTTTGGGATTTATTTGTTTTTGTATTTAAAAAAAAATTAAAAAAAATTTTATTTTTATTTTATTTTTTTGCTTCAAATTAATATATTTTTTGGTGTTTTTAAATCATTTTGATATGCTAATGTCAAAAATAATATTTGTTTTAAAAAATTATTTTAAAGTATTTTCGGGTGAAAAATACTTTGAAAAGCAATCACTATCACACTTTCAAACACTCCTTAATTACCAAATAAAATGATTAATTAATTCATGCATATAAACATTGGAAAATGACAAATATAGAAGTAATTATTATCTTCACTAAACACCCGACACTGAACATAAAAATATTATAATTATAATATTTATCACAGCTATCATCACAATTATCTTTTAAATTTTAAATAAAAAAATAAACATTTAACATTTTATTTTCAGAGAAGAAAATGTTTGATTTAAAAAGTCATTATTTAATATTATAGTTATCAAAAATTCTAAATGATCAATAAAAATTCTATATCACAAGATTAATTATGTGAAATAAAATATATTATTTCATCTAAAACATCTTACCTACTAATTATTATAATTATAATATTTCAGGTATCTATACAAAAGTCTAAGTAGTTATTTAAGAAACTAAATAAATAAAATGACGAGAATAGACTGAGGGTATCTAGAATTACAGAAAAGGAGACCCAAATATTGTAATAAAGGGTGCTTGATTTGTTCTCTTCGAAAGGGGAGGTTAAGTTTCACCTAGCCATGCATGAAGGCTACAAGATCCCATGCTTTCTTGGAAATTAGGTCTTAAAATAAGGAAATATTCTAATTAATGTAAAAATATATAATATAACTGTAAATTTTGTTAATTTTGCCATTTTGATTATTGTTTTTTAGAAAATAAATTTTTTTTTTTTAATCTTTATATGTGGTATTTTTATCATTTTAAACTTAGTTTATTTATCACTGTTTTTTCTTATCTTCATTTTTCTTGTAATGTTTTTTTTAGTTTTTCTTTATATTTTTTTGGAAAAAAAAATATTATTTTCTATTTTTACACAATATTTATTACTCTACCCTTGGCCTATTTATACCATTATTTCTATTCTTATCTATATTCTTTTGTAATTTTTCCCTCTAGAAATGAAAAAGTAAATATATTATTTTTTATTTTTACATTTTAAATATTTATCACTCTATACTTGATTTATTTATACCATTTTTTTCTTATTTTTTTCTTTTTTAATTTGTTTTTAAGTTATTATATAAAGACTAAGAAAATGGTATTTCAATGTAGCAATTGCAACAATATTCCATTCTTTTGTTACATTAAAAATTAGTTTGAGATCTCACATGTTTTTATTAATGAATATGATATTTATCATGTTTTATTATATTTAAGCATTCACTTTTTAATTCATTGTTATATTTTTTACTCGATGTCAAAAAAACACGCTAATAACACCTATATATTAATTCTTTTATGTTTTAAAAAATTATTCAATTTGCAGCGAAACGAGTTAAATAGACATTTTAACACTTTATTTTTTATATTTATGGGCACAAATAATTCTTGAAATAATGAATTAAAAACATTCATGGACTTTTTTTATTTATAATAAAAATTAAAAAAAATACATTTGAAAAGATTGTATGTTTGTTTTTTTGCCAAAAAATAATTATAGCACGGAACTTACATAGAGAAAGGTACATTGTAAAGGATTGCACTATGAATAGCCATGGCAATTTAGATCTAAAAAGTTTAAAATTAAAATTTTTTGTTAATTAGTTGTTTAAAACTGGTTTTTAATATGAAATTCATATTTATAATGTTATTCACTTATTTTTTTATGAAAATAATGTTGAAAAATAATATTTTTATTTTGACCAGAATCCCATTATAAAACTGAACAACTAAATTGAGGATAGCGAAGAAAATAACAAACTATAATCTTCAGGGATGTAGTTCAACTAATTAGATCTTGTGTTTGTTTCTTAGAAATTACTAGTTCGAGTTCTATAAACTTTAGAACCATTAGAAGCTTACATGATTGTTAATTTTAATCTCGAGAAATTAATTGAGATGCACGTAAACTAATTCAAACACCCACAATTAACAATAAATAAAAATGGCAAACTATTCATTGTTCCAATGAATATCGCGTCATCTATTATTTTTTTCTAGCCTAGGCTTCGCTCAAAGACTAGATATTTATTTAATTTTTTATTTACTTATTTTCAAATATATTTTATCATATGTTTGTGTGTGTATTAGTCTTTTAAAATAATTCTTAAGAATATAAATCTATTAAAAGTTTATTTTATTTATTTATCAAATTAATATAAAAATAAACTTCTCAAAATAAATAATAAATTATTTATACAAATTAATAATTTATAAAAAGAAAAAAATAAATGAATTAGACTAAATTAAGTTTTTTATGAATTGAATAAAATTACTTAACCAAAGAGAGATTTTTATTAAAAAATATAAGAAGAAATATTTTTACTGAATAAGTGAGTTTTTGAACATTACAAAAGAAAATGAATATCATTATTAAAAAAATTCATATAATAATCAAAGAATAAAAATGAAAATTTAAAATTGTTCTTATTTTCAAATAAATTATATTTCCATTTGCAAAGAAATTATTATCTTGCATTTCCATCTATGTTAGATTTTAACTTTGGTTCAATATTTCATTTCACATATAATTATTTTAATATTTTATATACTAGGAGAAATGATATAGTTACTAAATAAATTATAATATAATTATATTTTTAGCAATAAAATTGTTTTATGATTTTCAGATATTTTTTAACATGATTTTGATGAGTTAAGAAATTTTTATTCTAAATTTTTTAGAAAAATTTGCATTATAAAATAAAAATAATTAATAAGATATTAAAGATTATGGCTAAATTACTATAGCTACATTAAAAAAATACTATTTATTGTAATAATTTTTTATTTATTTTTTTTAATTTAAATCTTTAATATTCCAATCTTTTTATCTATTTATTTTCAATTTCATCATTCAATATTAAGTGTTTTTGAAAATTGTAAGTTATAATGTTTTTTTTTCTGATTTGTTTTTTATAAGATCATCATGATCTCATAAATTAAGTTGTGGGTTTGGTAGGTTGACCCAATTTAACTATATTTATTTTTTTCTTTTTTAATTGAATATTTTTTTTATTAGGCTTCATAATTTTTTTATTTGTTTTCTATGGGATTATCTCGATCTCAAGAATCAAGTTTTAAATTTGATAAGTTGACTCTGTTCATTTTTTTGTATCATTTTTTAATTGAATTTTGTTTTTTGAATTTCACCTTCCAGCAACTCAATTTCATTTGTTTGGAAACTAAACTTCGTGATTTTTTATTATTTTTTTAGATTTATCCTAGTCTAATGAATTAATTTTTTTCTCAATCTTAACCTTTAATATTGGATTTATTGAAAATAGAGCTTTATAATTTTTTATTTGATTTTTATGAAGTTGTTTTGGTCTTATGTCTCAAGTTGCAGATTTAACATATTAACCCGGTTTGAACTGAGTTATTAAATTTGGTTTTTTTAAGTTTTTTTTTTTCTATTTCATCCTTTAACATTTGATTGGTTGGGAATTGAGCTTTATATTTGCTTTATATGAGATTATTCTAATCTCGTGATCTAGGTTGCAAATATGACAAATTAACTTAAGTTGACTCATGTAGCTTTTTTATCCCTTTTTTAATTGAATATATATATTTATCTAACTTTTTTTAAAATATTGAATTGATTAAAAATTGATTTTTATAGAGTTATCACTGTCTCATAATTTGAATTGTAGATTTAATTAATTAATCAAAATAAATTCAATAATCTTAATATTTGATAAAAAGGAACACCTTCTTTTCATTTAAAAAGCAATCTAAAAATAAAATTTCGTCATGTATATCATTGATTAATACTTCGAAACCACAAAGTTTTATTCGCAAGGCCGGCCATGTTTGAAAGAATCATCCGTTTAAACAAAATTTCTACGTTGTGAACATGTACTTGTGTAGACTGTGGACTAATTCCATTTCGTATCTCTTTTCTAAATCACGCTCATTACTAAGTCTTCAAAATCAACCAATCATGGCACTGTCCTTAACCACAGACAAAAACAAAACAAAAAAAATTAATACGAGAATATAGATTATTTATTTGGATAATAGGTTAATTATTGTAATTTGATAATTTTTCCTTTAGTTTTGTATGAGAAATCAAGGTGGATGGTAATTTGGGGTGGAAAATCAAGTCGGATTATAATTTCATGGGAAAAGTTAGGTATATATAAAAGATTTTTGTTAGATACGAGAACTCTTAAATTTATAAATAAGTATCTTTACAAATATATATATATATATATATATATATATATATATATATATATATATATATTTGAGAATTAGACTCTAAGAATATTCATGCAATTATATAAGGAAAGAGACTATAAATTTTTTATCTATATAATTCATGAAGTATTTATAATTTATAAATTTTGTCTTTTTACTTGAGTTAAGGGATTGAAAAGTAATTTTGTCATGAAAGCATCAATAAAGAATAAATATTTCTTACACATGTATTAATAAAAAATAAATATTTTATATATAAATATTAATAAGATAAGATTATTTTACCTAGGTGTAGAGAAAATAAAATCCAAAGTACAGGATCAGCAAAATATTCCCAAGAGACTGACTCGTATGAGATTCTAAAAAAAATAGGCTAAGAATATTGAGCTCAAGCACATGTCTTGAGCCAATTAGAGGCCAAAATGATCCCAGACGCGTTGATTAGTCCTATTGACACTGGGCTCCATATGCCCACGGATAGTTAAGCTAAGGCATATTGCTTAAGCACGTGGTTTTTTAGGTTTTCATGAGTTCTAATGCCTGTTAAATTTGGACACATAAAGTTTTAACGAATAAAAATTAATAAGTGTCAAATAGAGCTTTCAAGCATATATGAGAACTAATTATTTTGAGTTGGCATCGGTCGATGCAACACATTCCAATGCTCAGCTAAAATTATTTTAATTAGGATTCGAAATTTTTATCATTGTTTTTTTTTTTTTATCTTAATAAATAATTGTTAAAAAATTTTAAATTTCATTAAGATATTCAAATTAAAATGTTAATGAAATTCCTCTTTTATATTTCAAACTTTCCATCAACAAAATCTAATTGGATAACTCCAGATGTATAAGCACTGCTCATCAAAACAGTATAATAATGATTATGACAAATAAATATTTTTTTCATAATAAAAAGATGAAAATACCCTTAAAATCAAAAAATTTAAGCATGAGGTCAAGGGGCATTTTAAAATTTTCACAATGTTCTTTATTTTTTAATTCGAAAGCCAATTCATGGACACTTTTATATTTTTCTAAAACAACAAAAAAAACATGTGTGTGTCACACTCGAGAGAGCACATGCTGTGTCTCCTAGCTTTTGAAAATGCTTTCCACCGTGTCATTGAAAACACCCCCATCTCCTCTTTCTTTTGGTGTGATGCATATTTATGTTGGTGATTCAGTTTGCCATGATTAAGTCTTTTTTCTTCCTTTTTTTTTTTTCTTTTCCTCTAAAAATTACAGCTTTACCCTTTTGGTTATTGATATTTTATTTTCAATCCTTATTCTTTTGATTTCTTAGATTTGATCTTGACTCATTTGTAGAAGTTTTATTGTTTTTAATTTCATAATTAAATCTCAATTTACCAATTATTATATTCTTCAATTTCATCATTATTCTTTGAATTTCTATTTTTATTGATTTTCAATTTTATCCTTCATATCAAAATATATGTTTTTTAATTTGGTTTTTATTGTTTTAATTTCTTATATTTTCTTGGACTTTTATAAAAGTTATTATTGTTTTTATTAGTGGAAAGAAGGCACACTCTCATTTTCCTCATTTCAAGTCATTTCTTTGATATCCAGTTGCGTTTCCTTTTTTTAGTTCAATGGAAAAATTTTAGTGCAAGTGCCTGCCTACCTCTTTGGATCCATTTAGGACCATGTGGGTGGGCTTTCACCATCTGCAGGGCTCCTGTTCTGTTCTAGTCCTCGTATATTCCATTCACACGATAATGACAGAAAACAGCCCTTGCGTGTCCACAGCATGGTGAAATATGCAGCCATAGCTCGAGGGTTTGCTCATAGGTCTTGATCTGGGGTTTAGTTGCTTGCTCTGGGAGGCTGTTTATGGTAGCTAGGATTCTTCGAATCTGTGAATCCTTCTGGATTTTCATGGTATTCAGATGCACATAATTTCCATGCTCCCGGGAGGGTAAGGCCATCTCTACCTTTAGTATTTTGCTTTATTAGAAGCTCTTTTAATTCCTCGCATGGCTTGGACGCGTCTGAAAAAACTGTTGCAGTTAAAATTAGTTTAGTCATGTAATGTGTATAATGTGGTTGCAGTGGATCTGATTTAGTTCAACATTAAGAACTAGAATATGTTTGGTAGAACGTAATAGGTTATGACAAATTAAAATGATGCTGGTTACCTTCTGAAGTTATATTGCACTTGATTAGTGTTTTAACAGGTGAAATTACTTAGATCGGTTCCCAGAATGAAGAATTAAATTCGAAAAAAAGAATAACCAAGAAATCTCGAAAAACTTTCTTGCCCAGTTGGTTTCAATGAATTTCCCCTATTAAATTTGAACATAAATCTAAATATAAACAGAATTCAGTCATTCAAGCTCGTCTCTCTCACATCTATTGTGTTTCAAGATTTGAACCCATTTCAGGGAAAGCAACCCGATTTCTGTTACAGTTGCTGATATAGGTGCCTCTGTTTATGCTAGCTAGGATTCTTCGAATCTGCGAATCCTTCTGAATTTTCCGAGCATTGCTGATGTTTATTCAAGCCTGTTGTTTTCTCAATCCTCCCTCCCGATCTCCAGGGCCGCCCGCTTGACCGGGGTTACAGAAATTAAACAGTTTGATTGTTAGACCTAGAAGCTTCAACAAGTTGAAGGTGGCATCTGCAACAATGGCTGGATTATTGTTGTATCACCCTGCTTGGAAAAAGCTCTTGGATAAATCAATATCCCAGATGTATATAATTACATCCTTCTGTGCCTTGAGTTGCCTTTTCCAGCTCACTCAAATTAAAATTCAAACTCCTCAACATTTTGATTTTTGAGGGTGCTGACCAGTACCTAATGTGAGATTACAAAACTCTAGTTTTTAAGGCAGAAATGTTGTTGTTTTTTAAAAAAAAATTGAATTTTTTTATTTAAAATTAATGTTTTAGCCTCTGTTTAAATGGTCATATCATAGAAAATGAGTTGGAAAATAACTTATTAATATATTTTTCAAGTTTATTAAAATAATGATAAATAAATTTTATAAATTAAAAAATTGAATGAGAATAAGAATTAAAAAAAAATCTAACAGATAAAAAAGTTGAAAAATGATGAAATTAAAAAAATAATTATAATTTCATAAATTATTTCGAATGAAATAAATAACAATCAAAATAATAAGAACTAATAAAAATAAATTCTAAAAGATAAAATTAAAAAAAAATCAAAATAAAATATATAGCAATTAAAAGTTTGAGTACCAAGTTTTGATATAATCAGGAAATAACATGATATTTTTAAATTTTTCACAACTTTTAAAAAGTGTTTTTCTCCAAAATAAAAGAAAAATACTTTCCTGGAAACCAAACTAAATTTTTCTTTCATTGTAAAGTGCTTTTTGTTGACCATCTTTTCTAATAGCAAATAAACACAAGAAAAATTATAAAGTGGTTTAAAGAAAATCATTTTCCATGAAATAAACGAGGCATTAATGTTTTTGTATCGTTTTGATGTATTAGTATAAAAAAAAATGAAATAAATAGGGCATTAATGTTTTTGTATCGTTTTGATGTGTTGGTATCAAAAAATATATTTTAAAAATAAAAAAATTTATTATTTTAATATATTTCTAAAAAAAATATTTTAAAAATTAAATGCCAAATACAACCCATGAAAACGCAATCCAGATTGTCTATTTCACTAGGGCTTAGATTGACACTACTGGCCCAGACTTTGCTTGCCACTACCAGCTATAACGGCCCATGATACATAATGTAGCTTTCTTTTCTATAGTTTTCAGCACACTCTATCCTAAAATCTCATCTGATTCTTCTTATAATTTTAGTCCTATACACATCTCTAAATAGAAAATCCCAATTCATGATACAAAATTCACTTTAAAATCATGTCAAGTGTCCCAGACTATTATTGAGATCCAAAAATCCCAGAAGAAAGACTACCTGGTAGAACTTCAAAAATTAGTTGAAAGCCAAAAGCCACAAATTGTAAAAATAAAATAAAAAAGGGGGGATGTTTTTAGAGTATAAAAGCATTTTAACAATTTATATTTCTAAACAATTTTTTTTTTTTTTTTATGAACACAGCCACAGAGATAACTTTGGGTGTCGAGAGATTATTTATTAGTGTAGTTGTAATTACTTTTTAAATAAATTTTTTATGTTCTATTAATAAAAAAAAATTTAAAATTATTTTTAATATCAACATGTCAAAATAATTTGAAAATATTAAAAATATGTTAATTTAAAATTAAAAAAAATAAAAAATTTAAATTTTTTTAAAAATATTTTAAAAATATATAAAAAAAAAATAACCGACTCTGGTGCTAGATGCCATGGTTGTACCAGAGGATTCTCTTCTCTTTTTTCCTCACAAATGCCAATCCACTGTGAGGTACTGCGGCGCCAGTTACGGCTTTCAATTGCTAGATATCCGTGTCCGACAAATTCCCATGTCATTGATTTGTTTTTTTAAAACAAAATATCACAATTAATTAAAACTAATTGAGGAACATCACAGTTCAAAAATAATCGGTCAAATAATATAGTTTGTATTATAAAATATTAAATAGAAGTAAGTCTTTTTCATTAACATCTCGGAAATATTTGGCAGGTTGTTGCTATTTAGAATAATAATATACTTTAAAAATATTAAATGAAAAAAAAGATAAAAAAAAATGATGACACTGTTTAATTTAGATTACGATACAACTTGTATCATTAGAAAAATCTTAATAAAATAAATATAATAATAAAAAAAAAAATTATCAACAATAACCCGAGTATACCACACTTTTCATCTAAAAATGAAGGATGACTCACTTTTTTTTTTTACGAATAATGTGACTCACTAGAGTCATTGTTAATAACTTTTTTTATATTGTTAAATTTACCTTGTCATGATCCTTTTTATAATATAAATATTGTCATAATCAGAATTTCAATATATCTCTAAAATTATTTATTTATTTTTCCTCACCCCTACCCATTTAATTTTCTAATCATAACACGTATAAAATATGCTATTTTACCTCTTTTTTTCAATGGTGCTGTTTCGTAAATATTAAAAAAAAAAGTGCGAAAAAAAAAACCATATAATTTTTAAAAATAATTAGGCGCAAATTTATAAATTTAGGCGGAGGGCCTGTGATGGACTAATTAGACTATACCATAGTCAATGCTAGGTTTGAAGATTGGTTAGGTAGCTCTTGGCTGAGGAGACCACGCAGGCAAAAACGCTATCTATGGTCTTGACTAATGGGGTATGCTGATAACGCTCCTTCGCTAACCTTATCCTTGTGGTCCCCTGTGTCTTGTACATGTCACTTGGAAAAATAAATAAATAATAATAATAATAATTAAACGTTACTGTCATAGTCATCACCGGAACTTATTACATGAAATTTGCACGATGGCTAGGTGTGTGCTCTCACCCTCTCTTCGGCTTGACATCTCGTAGGAAAGAATAAAATATGTTTTTTTTAATGTGGTTTTAGGATTCAACGGTTGTGATTGCTTATATGATAACAATTAAAGATATATATAATTATTAATTTTAGAATCAATAAAATTAATTAAAATATATATATAAACTGATTTGAATATTCATGTTAATATAATTTATGATCTGGATCATTTTTTAAACAAACCTATTGCTAGAGTGCTTGAATCCACTCGTCTTAATTCAAGAGTAAAGCTTCATGATATCTAGTGTCTGTCACTAGGAAAAATAAATAAATAAATGAATAAAATACTATATGATATAATATATATTGACCTTCCCCGGTCAATTGGATCCATTGAAGGTGGTGGGTTTGAGAGCTATGCCGACACCGCATAGTGTTTAGGGCTTACTGTTTTTGAAGAAGAATATCAGCGAGGTCTTAATTATGGTTCCAGAAGAAATGCTTTCTTTTGGAAATCAGTGAAGTGAGTTAAGAAGGCAGGTTGCTTTGGGTTAACTCGGGGGGAAATAAATAAATAATTAAATAAATAAACAGTGAAGGTGATGACACGACATCACCTGTCTCCAGCCATCAAGAGTCAAAGGTTGACCAACTAGGTTGTTCATTCTTAGAAAGCAAAACGAGAGAGATCAAGAAAAATTACCTGCAATGATATATCTCTTTACTCCCAACATTGAAATCGAATTGCCAGGTGCTACCTGGCACCTGGAAGTCTTTAGTTTTACTCCAAATAAAAGGTTAATGTATGCAATCAATAAAATAAATTGATATTTATATATGTCAATGATTGATAATAAATATAATATAAATCAAAAATTAAATTAGAAAAACATTGAGATAACAATGGAAATTAAGATCTCATATTGTGTGTAGCTTTTCAAATTTTTTAATCTAATTATATAACAATAGTTTTTTTTGTTCAAAATATAAGTCATTTTAATTAAGCGCAAAACACATATTTCTTAAGTTTAAAATTATTATTTTTATTACTATATCTCTTGTTAATCTTAACAAACACAAGATTTTTAACTAAAATTATTGCTTATATTAGAAACAACATTACTATAATTATTAAAAAAAAGTGTAAAAATAAAAATAGAACTATGAGGAGTAGCTTAACTGGTCAAATCTTAGGTTTGCTTCTCAATAATCATGAGTTTGAGTCCTCTCAGGGCTACTAGACTTACATGGTCGTTAACTTCAAGATCTATAGAATTAATCGAAGTGCGTGCAAGCTGTCTGGATACTCACGTTAATAATAATAAAAAATTCAATATTTTATATGTAATTTAAAGCTAAAATATTCATAAATGTGATAGAATCATGTTTAAAAAAATCTATTTAAAAATTAAAAAAAAAAAACAATTTGAATCAAATTTTTATGAATAATTTATTAGTAGTATTATTATTTTCATATAAGATACATAATAATTGAAAAGATAAGTATTAAAATTCAAATAAGAAATTATAATATTATTTAGAATCATGTCAAGATTGAAGATTAAGTGAAATAGAATAGTTAAAAAATTAGTGCAAAAAAAAAGAAGTGAAAGACACAAAAGGGTCAGGCTTTTGTGTATGGCCCCCCAATAGTAGATCAGACATGCGAGCCTAACCTTCTTTAATTTATTTTATAACAGGGATCGATGACATGCCATTCATCATTTATTTTTTTAAAACAAAATGCGCAAACGACGTGTCAAACACTTGTCTTGTTTTCAGCAGCAAAAAAAGCAACAAAAAAAAACTAGGTAGAAAATTAATTTTGGTTTTTTTTTACCAAGCAAGCCATTTTCCAACTAATTTTCCAACAACCCTCAATAAACCCACTTGTGCCCTCAAAGCAGAAAAAAATCAATTAAAAACTAAAAAAATCAAATTGAGACCACAAATATTCTCAAGCCTTGATCTAGTTTTCTAGCTAGATAAGGATTAAAAGTCACCATCATCATCAAACACTTCTCATTAAATGAAACATTTTGATATCAAATTTAACTATTTTTGTTGTTGAAATCATGACAATTAAATATATTTTTTTTATATTCATTTCTTGACGAGTCTCTCTCCCCTTTATTCATGGACTAAAAATGATAAAAATAAATTTTAGAATCAAAATAAAAATTGCAAAATCCTAGGATTAGACATATACTATTTCCATTTTTTACATTTTAATAACTTTTCTTAGGTCTACTATAATTTCACGGCTAATTTCATCCAAATAGGCTAGAGGGAGACTGAATTGAGTAAAAAAAAAAAAAAAAAAAAAAAAAAGAAGAAGAAGACGAAGAGTTTTTGTGTTTGTTTTCCTATTATTGACTCTTTTAACTATATTCTTTTATATGATACAAATAATTAATTGAGTCTCTTTCTTTTTTGATAAAAATAAAACATATTCATATGATAAAAGTAAAAACATATTCAATTTATCTCTATCTCATGATTTTAGTGGGAAATTTGTTTGTGTGATCCAAGCTTTTTTAGGTATTTTTTATCTTTTCTATTTTGCCCTTTAAAATTTAATTTTTTAAAAGATTAAACTTTTTTTTTCCTAATGTTTCTTCTAATAAATTATATCGTCTATAAAATTCTACTCACAGATTATGACGACCTCACTCAATACTGTTGATATTTTGTTTTTTAAGATTTTTTTTTATTAATTTTATTTATCCTTTTGTATTTTGATTCTTGAGGATTGAAAATTATTATTTTTTCTATGATATCAAGTCATGACTTTTATTTTTATGTTTTAAAATACAATGACAAGCATCATTTTTTTTAACATTGTAAAAAAATCAGCTCCACCTAAATCAGCTGAACCTGTCGGTCCCGTGCACATTACAGCTCCAGGGAAGCATCATTGCAGCAATAAGCAACTGCTACATGCTCCATGCCCATCTAGGGAGGTAGATGTTTTCTTTAATATTGATTGCATATTATATATATATATATATATAGTCTTTCAAGAGATTTGTCCAGTTACAGACATGACTAGGGACAGCAAAAGGGTTCCCCCTTCTTTTGTTTTTTTGATGGACAAGATTTCAAAGAGGAAGAACATGGATCTATGGCGTAACATTTCCGGCCTCTATTTATGATAATCTGCAATTGCTAGGAAATGCTGAATAGGCAAAATTGACGCGAGGACGGAGCTCCTCCGCTACACTTTCCCAGCAACCACTCCTCCGCTACACTTTCCCAGCTACCAAACAACTAATCAAATCATAAACTTTTTTTTTTCTCCCGACGTGCCCTATTAATAATGAAAGACGTGCATGGCCACTCATCAAGCAGGAACAGTTAAACCGGCAGTGGTGATTGTGTTTCTTGGGCCCTTTGAAACTGACAACAAATGGACGTTTAAGGTGCGCCTCGAGACCACTTCATCGTATCAGAGTGTGGACAGAATTTCTCCCAAGACTTTTTCAAAAGTACAATCGAATCATTTGCTCGTTAACTACCAATTACTTAATTTATATTTGTTACTATAAAAAAATTGAGACGCTTAGTAGATAAGGTTATTTTTTACAGAAATGCTATTGATTAAGGGATCGTCCAATTTTCATAATCATGCATGAATTTTCTATTATCCTTGTATCTATTGGATAGGATGGCTGCACTTCGTCATGTACTGGATAAAAATATTTTGCTATAAAAAAATATAAAGATATTATTAATGTATTTTTTAGGATTAAGAAAAACTTTAATTTCGAACTTAAAAGATGGGCCAACAAATGTTAAAATAGTGTTAGTGCTAACTAAAATTGAGTAGAGAAACTCATAGGAGGATACATATTAATATATTTGATGTCACAATATGATGATTTGAAAAAAATAAATAAGAACAACTATACAACAACAAAATTGGTTTTTTTTTTTATAAAAGTAATAATTTAAAATAAATTGAAAAAAAAAAAACAATTTTGTGGTATAATTTCTCCTTTCCTTCTTTATATTAGATAGGATGGCCGCACTTCATTATGTACCGCATAAAAATATTTTGCTATAAAAAAATATGAAGTGATTGCCAACAAATGTTAAAATAGCGTTAGTGCTAATTAAAAAAAATGAGTAGAGAAGCTCAAAGGAGAATACATATTAATATATTTGATCTTATAATATAGAGATTTTTTTTTTTTAAAAAAAAGAATAACTATACAACAACAAATTTGGTTTTTTTAAAAAAGTAATAATTTAAAATAAATTGAAAAAAAAAATTTGTGGTATAATTCCTCCTTTCCTTCTTAATATATGTTTATTAAACAATTTTTTTATTACTTGGATTCTTAATTTTATAAAATTGAAATTGATTAGAATATATATTAAAAAATCAAAATAACTTGAAATAATAAGGATAGAAAAGAAATCCCACCAATTAAAAAAAAACAATGTTTCAATAATTTCAAAAAAACAATGTGAGCATATTAAAAAAAAAATAAGAACAACACCCCACTCACGCATTATCACGTGTAATTTTTATAGTCCTTCTTTGAAAGCATTGAAGGAAAGATAGCGAATAAAATTTATCGTAACTTTATTTTGACCTCCCGTTTCAAACTTTCAATCAAGATTTCTAAGAAATATGAAAATATATCAAAATGTACCTTTTGTAATTTGACCAATTTTTGGCTATTTTATAATTTTTAACCTTTTTGCTTATAGTATGCAAGTTAATAAATCTTCAAAATTAAAAAAGTTTCTAAAAAAATCATAAAAATGAAAGATAAGAGAGAATATGGAATAAGAGGGAATGTTAAGTGGTATAAATAGGAGATTGAATAGAGTGAAGGGATGGGGAAAATAAAGAGAAAATAGTGAAAACACAAGCAAGAGAGAAAAGAAAGAGGAAGAAAGAAAGAAACAAAAAAAAAATCCATCTTCTTGCTTCCCTTTCTAACTAAGAAAAAAAAAATCTAATTTAAACCTTAGCCACCATTTATCTCCACGTCCTTCATCAGCTATCACCACCATCTACCACCATCATGACTTTTATCAGATGGCAGCCAACATCCTTCTTCCATCATAGATGTACCAACCCACAAACCCCATTAACAAAAGTCAAGCCCAAACTACCCAAACTAGCCTCTTTCATGACCAACAACCTTACTATAAACCTGTGCCTTCCTCTTTTTTTTTTATAACAATCATCTTCTTTGTTCTAACAACATAACCAGTTAAAAGAGAGAGAGAATATGAGAGAGAATTGAAACTTTTGTAACATGATCTCTCTTTATTAGTGACAGTGAACCACACTACCTATATAGAAAGAAAAACCAAGAAGGCACACATCTAGTGGAGTGACTCCCATGACTCCAGCCTCATTGGCCCATGAAATGGCGTGCGAATCACATTGGTTGCCTACCTATACATGGCTTGCACACACCATCAATGTTTTTTTTTTTTTGAATTATTATGTTGTGTGGATGTTATTTTCATTGTATGGTAATGTTGTCTACCCACCTAGAATAAGTAAATTATCATCGGTTGTTCTAAAGTTTTGATTGGTGGATAGTAAAATTGTTAAATACATCATGTTATTGTATTATAAAATTCTTCACACATGCATGTACACACCAAAATGATGATGATGATGATGGCCTCTTTGTTGTTTGGAATTGAATTTTCCATGATCATGTGTGTTAAATCTATTATTGTATTCTTGTTTTAGGATATCTTTATTTGGTGCAGCGAGTGAAATTGGGTTAGATCAAAATGATCTCACAAAGCTCAATACCAAAATCAACTCAATATAAAAATATCAAATTGAAAAAAGATGTCAAGTTCCTAAAAAACAATTAAAGGATAAAAAAAGAAGAACCAAGTTTTGAATTGTTTTTTGAATTTAATATTTTGTTCATTAGGCTTTGTAATTTTTAATGGAATATTTTTATGATTTATGGAATATCAATTTTTTGAAATCAAATTATAATTATTGCTAAAAATAGCAGTTAAGAGAATAAAGACTAATTTTGATATTAAAAAAAATTCACATTACTATATTGATGAGAGTTAGACATGAAAACCGAGGAGATGAGAAAAAAAAAAAGAATGGGTCATCAGAGTCACAATGAAGCTTTGCTGTCATCACGTGCTGTTGGATAAGTAAGCTCTGTTGTCATCTAATTTAAACCTTAACTACCATTTATCTCCACCTCCTTCACCAGCTACCACCATCATGACTTTTAACGGATAATAGCCAACATCCTCCTTCCACCATAGATATACCAACCCACAAACCCCATCAATAAAAGTCAAGCCCAAACTACCCAAACTAGCCTCTCTCATTACCAACAACCTTATCAAGAACTTGTGTCTTCCTCTCTTTTTTACAACAATCATCTTCTTTGTTCCAACAACATAACCAGTTAAAAAAAGAGAGAGAGAATACGAGAGATAATTGAAACTTCTGTAACCTAATCTTTCTCCATAAGTGATAGTGGACGACACTGTTTATATAAAAAGAAAAACCAAAAAGTCACACATCTAGCCTCATTGGCCCATGAAATGATGTGTCAATCACATTGGTTGCCTACCTATGCATGACTTGCACACACCACCACTGTCTCTTATTGTTCCAATCACTTTTTGTCCAACCCATCAATTCTAGAAGATCAATTTTGAATCACAAATATTCTTTTAATTATCATTTTGGTTTATTGTTGATTTTAGTGTGTATTAAGATGAAAGTTTTGAGATTGAACAAATTTTAATGCGTTGTTGTTGATGTTTTGTTGTGAATATTTGTGATTTTTTAAGTGTAAAGATCACGTTGTTGTATGGCAACCTGAGATACGATGTTGCTGATAAATTTATTTTAATGGTGGAATAAGGTTAAAATCAATACTCTATGAAAGGGTCAGAAGGATTGGGTTGCAACAAGTTTATTTGAGCCATAATAGTTTGGTCTTGGTGTGAAATTTGATGTGGGTTGATGTTTTTTTTTTTTTTGAATTATTATGTTATGTGGATGTTATTTTCATTGTGTGGTAATGTTGCCTACCCACCTAGAATAAGTAAATTGTCATCGGTTGTTCTAGAGTTTTGATTGGTGGATAGTAAAATTGTTTAACACATTATGTTATTGTATTTAAAAATTTCTTCATAAATAAACACACATGTACACATCAAAATGATGATGATGATGGCCCTTTTGTTGTCTGGATTTGAATTTTCCATGATTATGTGTGTTGAATCTATTATTTTATTCTTGTTTTAGGATATCTTTGTTTGGTGTGGCAAGTGAAATTGGGTTAGATCAAAATGATCTCACAAAGCTCAATCCCAAAATCAACTCAATATAAAAGGATCAAATTAGAAAAAGAAGTCGAGTTCCTAAAAAATATTAAAGGATAAAAAAAGAAGAACAAAGTTTTGAATTGTTTTTTTAATTGAATATTTTGTTCATTAGGCTTTGTAATGTTTAATTGAATATTTTTATGATTATGGAATATCAATTTTTTGAAATCGAATTATAATTATTGCTCCAAATAGCAGTTAAGAGAATAAAGACTAATTTTGATATTAAAAAAAATTCATGCTGCTATATTAATGAGAGTCAGACATAAAAATTAAGGAGAAAAGAAAAAATATAAGAAAAAAAAAATTGTCAGAACCACACTAGAGCTTTAATGTCATTATTTGTTGTTGGATAAGTAAGCCCTCACCGAGTCAATTTCAATAGTACCAAGCAAGGCCACATTCAAAGCTTGAAGGAAACCGCACACACCTCCATAGTATAATGGGCTTCCTCGCATGTTAACGCTTGTATCATATGAGTAAATAACTCTTTTTTTTTGTTCAGTTTAGTCCTTGATTTGACAAAAAAAAAACTAAATATTTTTTTTGTTTCAATTTCGGTTTCTAAATCTTTAATTGTTTTTATTCAATAAAACTAATTTATTTTGCCAAATCAAGCAATTAAACAAGTGCTAGAATTATTTTTTCTGACATCACGAAGAACCCCATATCAAGTCAACATAAATAAATCATCACAGAAAAACTCAATGCAAAATAATTAATTTGTTTTAAAAATCCAATAACTAAGGAAATCAAAGAGAGAGGGAGAGAAAAAATACACTATACATCACTATTAAAACTCACAGTATAATTTGTCTTGCTCCACGGTAAAATCATCCACTCTTTTTTTTATATATATATATATATATAAACACACCGACGTCTTTCGAGCATTTTGCACAAATACATACTGAACTAAATATTAAAAACATTCAGTTAAACTCAATTGCTTGAACCATGACCATGGCAAGGGATAATCTAGTCGAAGCTCAGGTAATTGAACGGATGTGTCAAATATTCACTATAAAACCAGTTTGTTGTCAAATTTAGATTTAGATTTAGATTTTAATAAAAATAATTAATCTAAAATTAACAATCCATGTCCTTCAAGTTATTATAATTATTATAAGAAAGGGAAAATCTCCGTACGGAAAATTGAATGTACGTTTTGACCTTAAAGTGTGCAAAAGCCAAAAACCCCAACTCGCCTAACCCAAAATTCCAACTTGAAAGCCGGACACGTTGAAAATGTACTGGATTCAACTTTGTGGCCAATTTATCTAACATGGAAACATCAAAAAAGATATTCAAATTCTAAATGCTACCTCCACTCCTCTTTTGAGATTGCCTTTTAAGAGTCGGTGGTATCTGACTCGGTGCTTCTATTTTCTAAAAAATAAATAAAATAATAATAATAATAATAAAGCAGGCAACAGGCTAAATACGGCAATTTGAATTCGCTTCGTGCCATCCTCACAATTCCTCTATTTATTAATGAAAAATGCTTGCTTTGCTTTCTGTCATTCCCGCGTTTTCCTTGTCTGTCCTACTTTGACCTTTTCTTTCTATGGTGAGGACCCACTTATTTAATATTTTTCGTAAGTTTTATATTCGTTCTTTATTCACCAGTAACTTGATTAAAATTGAATTGTTTTTAATAATCTTAATAATACATCTTTTATATTTGATGTTTTCAGTAGAATTTAATAGTTTTTTAAATATCTATCCTTATATTTGGATTTAAAAGAGGAAGTAAACCATGCATGCATACATGTAGAAGCCTCAACCAATTTCAAATGATTCCATTGGACAATATCGTCATTGAATGAAATGACCATAGAGCCCCTTTACATGATTACAAACTATTCAGCCATTTGCGTTTCTTGGTACTGCAACTATAGTTCTTTAACCTACCTTATTTAAACGCGTTTTAAGTCACCGGATTATTTTAGGTTCATCTTATTTTTTTTAAAATAAAAAATAATGTTTTTTTGTTTTAAAAAATAAATAATCAATAATTTATAACTAAGTTTTTATTTATTTATTTATTTATTTTTAACTTGGTCTAGTTTTAATATTGGGTGTTCCAACTTCCAATTTGACTTGTTGGTTGAGACTGAATTAAATTTTAAAGCTATATAACTATAACCTTTTAAAATTTTATATAATGATGAATTATTTAGTAGGCCATTAATACGTATATTAATTATATGTTAATTGCTATGTAAGATATTTTTTAAAAATATTTTTTATTTGAAAATATATGAAAATAATTTTTTTAGATTTTTTTATTTTTAATACTAACATATTAAAATTATTAGAAAATAATAAAAAATTATTAATTTAATATTTTTTCAAAACAAATATACTTTTAAAAAGTAAATAAATACAAAACCACTCATACTTCTGACATCATATAAACCACCACAATAAAATGTTTAGCGTTTCTGTTTTGAACATTTTTCCACTTCAACTTTCTTTCATGATAAAACTAACAGGAATATTTGCAAAAAAATAAAAATAAATAAATTCCTTTTTTTATAATAAGAATTTTTGGAAAAAATAATATACTTAAAAACAAACAAAAAAATATTAGCTTCTTGGAATTTACTTAAGAAAATAAAAAAGAATCGTAGGATAGAAAACAAACCTTAATTTTCGTAGCAGGCAGAGCAAATAAAAAATTATCTCTGTTCATATATATATATATATTAATTTAATTGTTAAAAAATTATCAATCTATCTACCTAAATAAATGAAAATAAATGAAAGGATAGTTAGGTCACCGCAAATAAAAAAAGATCTTATGGTAAAAAATAAATAAAAGGTAAAAAAAGCACATGGAAATTAAAGACACCAGCAAACTGATGAAAGAAACGTTAGACTTTTTGAGGCCACACACACACACACACACACACACACATATATATATATATATATACACACAGGAAAGCGCAGAGCATAGACTGAGAAAAGGGAGTGTGATGGTAAAAAATCTGATGAAGCCTGCTGCCTTCCACGATATTTACATCAATCACACTAGGTCTACCTGTACGGTCCTGATTAATCTTTCTTTTCCATGATTTGCGGGCACTAATTACTCCTGCTGACCAGACGCTTTTATCGCTGAAAATGAAATTTCGCTCTGTTCTTGTTTCCCATTCACGTTATTGCCCTGATTTTTCCACGAGTATTTTTTTAAGAAATTAAAAATAACTAATTGAGTCAATAGGTGGGATTGACCCGTTTAAATTCTGGTTTTAATCGAGACAAATTAACCTTAACTAAAGAAGAGGACTTCCTTGATGTAGTTCTTTTTTAGATTAACAATATATTTTAATTTGAAATCTGCCCCGATCTACTCAAAATCAAGTAAAATCTTAAATAAAATCTTAAAAATATATGAAAGTAATATATATTTTTTTAGTATTAAGATATTAAAATAATCTAAAAATATATATAAAAAATTAAATTCTATCTAATCAATATAAATTAATTTATTAATTAAAAAAGATGCCTTTTTGATTTAGTTTTTTTAGATTAACAATATATTTTAACTCAGAATCTGTTCTTATCTACTCAAAATCAAGTGAAATATCTTTTTTTTTTAGAATAACATAGATGTCTAGGCCAGTTAGCACACACCTTAACTAATCCCACGGACTCTAAAGTTAATGATCATATAAGCCTACAATGACCTTGAGAGTAAAATATCTTAATTGTACGAGAATATGATAGATATTACTTTTTAAAATATTTTTCATTTAAAAATATTTTAAAATAATATTTTTTGTTTTTAATTTTATTTTTTAATATTGAAAGATCAAAATCATCTAAAAAATTAAATAAATTTAAAAAATTTTAAAAACAAGATTTATTTGGTTTTTTTAAATAGACATGCAACATTTGCACTGCTCTATTTCTGTTTTAGAAATGGGAAGACTTGCAATAAATTCATTGCCCGACGACGATCGTGCGACCAAAAACTTCGTGAAACATGGCTAAATGCAAACTCGAGGAGTGAGTGATCCTCATAAACAAAGAAGAATTTGTTGGCTTCAATTATGAGAAATATAGCTTAATTAGTCATGTTTTATATTTATTTTTTTAAAAATTACTAACTCAAGTCTCACAAATTTTAAAGCTACTAGAGAATTATATGGTCATTAACTTCATGACTTGTGGAATAAGTTGAGATGCACACAAGTTGGTTTGAATATCCATGTTAATAATAAAAAAATTCATCTTCTCCTCAAGTCCTAGCCCTTCAATTTTTTAATAGTCCCATATCTTTAGGGGAAATCTTGTCTAAGTCCCCAATTTTTTTTTTCTCCATGAGGTTTACACTGTTTCAATGAATTTCTTAAATAATTCATTCCTTTGGTTACGAATGCAAATAACATGAAACTAATTAAATATTTATTTTTTTTATAAAAAAAACTATTAATTTTTTTAATATCTTTGTTTTGAATCACATGATCAAATTACTATATAAAAAAACATAAAAACCTTGTTTATATATATATATATATATATATATATATATTGTCTACTATATCACGTGATGAGAGGATTTTACTTAATTCAAGTCTATAACGGGGAAGATAAATTAAGTTAGTTTTTTACATGATTACTTAACAATCTTGTTAATTGAAATTACTACAAGGATCTGATTGAAAATTAATTGTTACATTAGGTACCTAAATGAAACGTTGTTTTTTTGGTTTTCCCATCTCAGAATTTACATTGCATAGGCATGGTCTTTATAAATCTGACTTTTCAACGCCGAGGAAATGTCAATTAACCCAGTAGTTGGTACAAAATCACAACCCCAGGCTTATTCCCATTTTGCCCCTCCCTCCCAAGGACACACTACACATACCATGATTTGACATTCACGAATTACTCTCCCTCCTCTCCTCTCCTCTCCTCTCTCTCTAGTTCAAAGAGCAAGAATTCAGAAAGATTTGAAGCCAGCCCGGTATCATTTTGTAACTTAAAAATCCAGTACAAACACAAGAACAACCTGATCGGCTCATTTTGCAACTTGAAAAGCGCGTGAAATGTTAGTACTAATAGCAGTAGCAAACACTCCGATTTGAAGATTTCAATGTTGTCCCAAACAACAAACCTGACATCTGCAGATTTATTACACTGATGGTCTCTTTTCCGTATCTCTTATTTGTCACTTTGATTTGAAAAGAGCACTCAACTATTAAGCAGCAGGGGCTCAGAGGGCAGTTACAATCTTTGCTGTTTTTGGGACAGGCGAAGGCAGAGATAAAAAGAGTGCAGTTCTCTTTGGAACATGCAGTGGATCTGATGCAGATGGTATTCTGAGCAGGTACTGATGAAGTTGGGTTCTTGAGAAAAAAAAAGATTGCATTTTGAGGATTTTCTTTGGCTACCCAGAAAATAAGAGAGAGAGGGGAAAAGAAAGTTAAAAAGGAAAAGAAGTTTTCAAGCAGCAGCGTTTGGAAAAGCAAGATACCATAGTTCTTGTTTGGTATGTGAAATGCTCTACTTAATTCAGCTGATTGTACCTTTTCTGCCTTACCTAACAAAAATTTTCTCTTCATTCTGTGCTTTGTTTCTACACATATTTTCCAGTGAAGTAAGATGAAATTTTAAAAAAGCACACTTTCTAACTTAATTTGCTCTCTCTCTCTCTCTCTCTCTCTTATTATCTTTGGCTAATATTCTTCTCTCTATTGGTAATACCTAAATGATCAATCCACTTGTGTCCCAGTGCAGGATTTTGAATCTAGCAATGTCACTGGCAATCAAACCTTATCTCCATCATCACAATCACAGAATGCACAAACCCACGTCAACAAACAGCAGAGACTGGACACAGATCTACAGAATTTATGGCATGGAACAATGGCAAACATTACTTTTTCTCACATTTCAAGCTATTCTCTTCTCCATTTTATCAATCCTTTTCCTCCTTTACTTCCAACCAATCTGTCAATTTCTAGACACTCTCTTCATCTTCACCCCCACCCCCACCCCCACCAGCTCCACCGGCGGTGGCAGTGCAGCACGTTTTGCTGCTGGATTCACCGGCTGCGTGACAGCACTGTCTGCTGTTTGTTTGTTTTTCGCGGCCGGGAACTTCTTTTATAGTGCTGTTGGGTTGCACTATGAAATGGCGCAAAGGATCGTGAGTTGTGTGAATGATTGGTCTACTGTTAAGGTTGCTCTTGATATTGGGTGCGGCCGTGGGATTTTGTTGAATGCGGTGGCTACTCAGTTGAAGAAGACAGGGAGTTCGGGTCGGGTTGTTGGGTTGGACCGGTCCAAACGAACTACTTTGTCTACGCTTCGAACCGCCAACATGGAAGGTGAGTTTTGTTGGTGTTGGATTAAGTTAAGCACCTTTTGATAATCCTTCACATACTGACCTTTTTACTAAATTTATTATTTATTTTTGCGTTTGAGTTTAGTTTTCATGATGATTGTGTTTTTTTTTTTTTTTTCAATTTTAGAGGCTATGATTAGTCCTAAACATGTTCTAATTTTTTTGCTTTTATGCTTTTAAATTTATGGCTGCTGTGAATTTTTTGAATTTGGTTTTTGGGTAATTGGTGGTTCGGTTTAGTTTCTGGTTATTTGGTTGTGGCTGCCCTTGTTTTCCTAATGTTTTTTGGAGTTTTGGTTCAAAATTAGTTTTAAGTTATGCAGGTTATTGAGCTATTTGCAGTTTTTTTCCCCAGTTTTGGTTCAATCTTGAAGCACCAATCTCTTTCTAGAGGGTACTTACATGACAAATCTTAAGTTTCTTAAAAGTTCGGAATTTATTCTTTGTAGATGGGAACCATTTTTTTTTTCTTTTGCTAAAACTCAAATTTAATTTAATACATGTGCTAATTGCTATAATTTTTTGGTACAAACTTTTGTCAATTCGAATATATGTTGCTAACAATTGTGGCAATTTCACTCTGAGAAATTCATACTTAAGTTCTTCTTATTGAATTAACTTGCAGACTATCTTCTACTTGCACATGCCCTGAATTGCTTAATTGTTTTCGCTTATAGATGATGGATTTATTATGATTTGCATGAACAGGTGTGGGAGAGTATGTCACTTGCAGAGAAGGTGATGTGAGGAGTCTACCGTTTGGTGACAACTATTTTGATGTTGTGGTATCAGCTACTTTTGTACACACAGTTGGAAAAGAGTATGGCCATCGGACAGTGGAGGCCGCAGCAGAAAGAATGAGGGTGTTGGGTGAGATGGTCAGGGTTTTGAAGCCCTGTGGTGTTGGGGTTTTGTGGGATCTACTACATGTGCCGGAATATGTCCGACGACTCCAAGAATTGAAGATGGAGGATATTAGGGTTTCAGAGCGGGTAACTGCCTTCATGGTGAGCAGCCACATCGTATCATTTCGGAAACCTAGTCAGCACATGCTTGGTCCCGGTGAGGTTCGCCTGGATTGGAGGTTCTGATGTGCTAGTACACATCCTAGTTATTTGTCAAAAAAATTAGGAAAAAAAATAAATCAAGATGAAAAAATAGGAAAAGAGGTAGAGAAATATACGTAAGTTACTGGTGATCTTACTTTCAAAAGTCTGGGAAGACGAAGCCGGCCCAGATGTCTTGTTGAAAACGTATACATGTGTGATGTAGTAGTGTTAATGTATATCAATGAAGGACCTGATTGCAAATTTACTGTTTCTTAAACTGATTTTTTTGAATTGATCGTGGAGTCATATTTTGAATTGCAAGGAGATTATGATAGAATCAGACCTCTCATAATTATAGTTAAACCATACAAGGAGATTAGCTTGCGTTTTAGTTACAGGATAGCGTGGTTAATCTTGGATTCTAAGTTATGATCATAAACTTCTTTATACAAAGGTTATCATTGTATCTAGCAAGTTGATGAAACATGTTGTGTTCTGCTTTACAAAAGTTAGCACAACCAAATTAGGTGGTCGGAGCTCACCATACACTACGTTTCAAAACATAGTATTGGACTTTTGTAATCATTGAATTACAAGTGGAAAGAGTTTTGTGTATATTCCAAGGATACCCTAAGCCCATGTCTCTTGATATTATAGCTGCTGCTCATGCTTTCCACGTTCATGTGACCTCGCCTGCCTGGAAAAAAGACATTGGGATTGAAGAGAGTGATATCCTACTTTCTTTCTCTTGCTTTTTCTTGGTTGAAGATTCAAGACAGTGATATATCTGTTGGGATGCAACTTTGGTGGACGCCCTGAGCTTAGAGAGTCGACAAGGATTTGTTGTCAAGTCAGTCCTTGATCTTTGATAGGGAAAAACATGTGATGTTTTGAGTCAACTGGGAGCGAGTTAGGTTGATATTCATTGATAACCATGAAAGTTACAGAGAATAAACTTGAAGGAGAGAAAAAACTGCAGTAAAGCCGAAATAATTAGCCCTTTAGTGTTTTAATTGCACCATGTGCTCGATCATGATAAAATATAACTCCATTTTTTTTTCTTAGAGAAGTTTTTGTTTTAAATGTTGATGTCCATGGAGACAAATCGGATGCTTTTTATTTAAAGCATAAACCCTGACACCATAATGGTTATGAGTTATGACTGCAACTTTCTTTTTTCCATGAAGCATCATCCCGGATTTATTGCAGGTGGTTAACTGGATCTTAAAGCAGCCTGATCAGAAGCTGGACACCACAATATTCAGGCCATGTGGCCTGAAATTTAACTAAGCAAGAGCGATATCTTGCTAATTAAGATGCAGATTTGTGGGGAGTTGAAGGTATGGCGAGGTTGGTGCCCCGTCGCCATCGTAGTCGTTGATGGAGGAAACACAGGGATCGGAGTGGGGAGTGGACAACGGAAAATTAATCAGTTAGATGGGAAATAAATCCTATGCAATCATTTCCTGCGATGACCCTTCTAATTTTCTTGAGCTCAAGCAAAGATTTGTTTTAGAGAATAGGAGAATTTAGCCACCAGGATGATCTCCAATTCTCACTGCCCGGAACCTTAATGTAAATTTCACTTCATTGACTTATAATGGGGTGTTTATCACGAAATAAGTAATTATTTGAAAGTAATTATATTTTTAAAGTATTTTTTATTTATAAATATATATAAATATATATATTTTTTAAAATTTATTTTTAATATTAATACATCAAAATAATTTAAAAACATAAACCTTTGTTCCTCAATGTTTTCTAGGTATGTTTGAGATTGTAATAGTAATACCAATTTAAAGTACTTTTAACTTATAAATATATTAAAATAATTTTTTTTAAAAAAATTATTTTTGATATCAGCATTTTAATATGATTTGAAACCATAAGTTTTTTTATTTTAAATAAAAAAAATTAAAATTTGAAGAAACATGTTATGCATTCCAAACAGAAAATAAAACTAAAATTATACCGCAAATCATGCTAAAAAGATAATTAGTATTTTTGACTGTACCAACTATTTACTTCAACAATATAGTAATCAGATGTTAAAATCATAGATTATTGTAAAAAAAAGGGATTAAACTAACAACATTATTAAATGAGTACGACAAATCCAAATAATTTTCTCAAGTATTAGTTGATTAATCCATGGATAAAATTGTAGGGGAGTAGAGATATGGATTAATTTTAGGATGAAGAAAAATGAAATGTTCTTTGTAGCAGCACATGGAGGTTAGAAAATCTAAATATTTGGGGAATCGAATGAAATTTTTTATTTATTACACAAACTTATCTTTATTATTTGAACATAAATGCTTTCATTTTTCAAAATCCCTCGGTGTACTTCAGTATTCGAGTTTTTTCTAAATCCGAAAGCTAATAAAAATTTAAAAAATAAATAAAAGGGTCCAAAAGCAAGCAGGGATAAAATCCGATAAAGGCTGCGAATCTAGAACCAGCCAATCAAAAAAGCCTGTGTGGTTATAGAAGGATATTTAGTAGCTCAAAGAGATAAACTTAGATGGATAAAGGGCCTGATGAGGCCCATTTTTAATATCCAAAAGACCCACAACTACTTTCTCTGCATGTGTTAAGGAAGTTCGACTTCAGCCCTGTCCCCCTGACCATCACGTTTCGAAACTCGCCTTTTTATTTATTTATTATTTATTTTATGGTTACCCTTTTGTCCTTTATTTATTTGTAAGGTAAAAACTCAAATAAGTCTTAGCTACTATAGCGGGATTCTTGATTTTTTTATTATATATATACATATATATATATATATCAATTAAATTTTATAATCCATTTTTGTTAATAATTTAATTCAATTTATATGTTTATGCATAGAAAATGATGTTGGTTTGCAGTAAGGTTGAAAAATATGTGAAGAGTTGGGACCAACACTTAATTGAAAACTTTAGGAACTAAATATTCATAAGCAATTTTTGGAGACTAAACTGAGTTGTAGCTTCGAAGCTAATTTGAGATTTGTCCAACCGTATTTTATCTCTAACAAATAGGGAGTTCTGTCATAATATGATTTTTTTTTAATAAAAATAAGGTTGTTTAATATTATTTTTGTTTTTAAAATTTTATAAACAAGATATGAAAACTTGTTTATTTTTTGTTTTTTTTTTTGAAAAAATAATAATATTGGCAACTAAAACTTTTAAAAATAAACAAGTAGGGTTTACAAGTTTTTTAAACTAGTTTTTTTCACACTATCAATGTGTTATGAGAAGGCTAGGTTCGAGAGTGAGGAAATGATAATGGATGCCTGGGGTACTAACCATCAACTAGTTCAAGCCCTTGAAATATATGTCGGGACCTAGTTTGAGGCCTTTAGGATTCAAGATGAGAGTGCTTGGTGTTTGGGTTAATACTTTGTTGCGGCATCTAAAATTCATGAGAATATTTAAGATTTGTTTGGAATTATAATAGTGGTGATGGTTTAAAGTGGTTTTTTTATTTAAAAATATATTTAAATGAATTTTTTTTAAAAATATTTTTAATATCAATATATTAAAATAATATAGAGTTATCAATGCCCGTAAAAAACTTCGGTTTATGAGGCTCAAAAGTCATTTGAAACTAGGTCTGGGGTGTCTGAGGTTTGGATATGATCGGTGCCAGGTTTGTGTTGGGTTTGATGCTGAGGTTTGCACCAAAGTCGGGTCTAGGATGCTTAAGGTTTAGTTAGGATTTGGTTTAGGGTGTCCGAGGCTTGGGCTAGATTGGTGGTGGGTGTCAAACTAAGACAGAGTCTAGGGCACTGGTAGTTAAATTTGGGATAGTGATGGGGTTCGGAGTAGGGTCGAGAATCGTGTTGTGGTTCAGACTAACATCAATTTCAGGGATCAAAGATTGGAGCTAGTCCGGGTTGCCTGTTGGCTCAAGCTAGGAACAATCTTATGGTCAGACTAAGACCTTGTCTTGGGAACTCAGGATTCAAGTTGGGGTTTACCCTAAAGCCTTGATTGGGGTACAGGTTAGATCCGATCTAGGATTGGTGTTAGGGCTTGGACCTGGATGAGTTCAAAGCACTTGTGGCTTGGGCTACGAGCAAGGTTGATGCTAGGAAATTTAGGGTTCGGGCCATGATCAAGTCCAGGACGCTAGTTGTTCGTGCTAAGACCGGTACCAGGGTACAAATAGAGCGCCTGAGGTGTGGACTAGGGGTGGGATCGATTCAAGGACTTAAATGAGTACGAGGTCCAGAGCATATAGGGTTCCGCTTAGGATCGGTGCTGGTGGTGGAATGGAACCTAGTATAGGGTGTACTAGTTACATGACCCGCAATATCCCGAGTTATTTTTTTTACATAAAAAATATAAAAAAACTAAGAATTAAAAGTATTAGGTCTTTTTGCAAAGCTATTCCCAAAAATCTTGAGTTTGGTTGTAACGCCTGATCTAAGAGTAATATTTATAATATTAATAATAACATAAACTTGCATGACTCAAGTTTAAGTGAGTGTGGCTGCAATACCAAATCTAATAGCTTTGGATGTAGGTCTGGCTGCAAGGTCGTGTTATAAAATTGTGATAATTAAATAAATTAATTAAAAAGAAAAAAAAATAATAATAAAAAACCAATAGAAAGAAAAAAAACTAATGAACAAAAAGAAAAAAAAATCTGAATTAATTAGGTTAACGTGTCAAACCTCAAATTCACGTCATGAAAGTTTGATAACTAAATAGAAATAAAAATTGACGGGTTTACCTAGAATTAACTATGTTAACCCATCAAATCAAGTTAACCCATCAAGCCAGGATACATGTCTCGAAAGTCTAATAATTAAATAGAAAGAAATTTAACATCAACAAACTAAACTAAATAAAAAAATTAATTAAAAAGATAAAAATTCAGGTTAACTTGTCAAATCAGGTTAACCCATCAAACTTGAGATCCATATTATGAAAGTCTGATAACTAAATAAAAGAAATAGCATTAACAAACTAAATCAAACAAAAAAAAAACTCATAAAAAAACAAAAAAAATTAAAAACTAAAAAAAAGAAGACAATTAAATAATATAATATAATATATAATATATTAATAATATAATATATTAATAATGAGAAAAGTGAAAGGCGTGAAAAAAAAAAAGGAGCTTTCAATCACTGATGTACAGGAGGTATAGAAAAAACTATAATGCTTTCCCTCACACATTTTAGAATATTACTTAATGGGTTCAAGTCGACATTAGATTCATATCACCTAAGGTTAGAATACAACATGGTCGAAGGCGCCCAAGGTTCAAATACGATGATATTTGGGGCACCACTATTTGAACTAGGATTGGTTTCAAGGTTCAGATCGGGACTAGATTCAGAGGTACCAAGTTTGGAGCATAAATTATATTTGAGAATTTGGCTTTGGAATTGTGTTCCAAGACGGGGATAAACTGGATCTTGGACTCGTGTTGTTATATTTTTATATATTTATTTCGGGTATTATATAAAATACAAAGAAAACTTTACAAATTCTTGTATAAAGAAAAACAAATAAAATACCCCTAGAACTGCCCAAAAATTACTTGTATAAACCTTAATGACAAATCACATCATCAAAATTCCGGCTAGCTATTCACTAGAATGTCCTTGTCTTTTTACATTATTGATACCTCAAAACTACATGCTGCAATAGACTGCATAACCTTTTGTCACTCAATTGCATCGATTTGCAGTTCTTATTGTCGGTCTCTATATCTGATCTGGTATGCCTTAATACATTGTTACTTAGGAGGTGTTAACAAATGAGATGTGTACCACCATTAACAAAGCTTAAGGCGTTGAAAAAGTTGTAAAATTGCTCGAAAGCCTGAAATCCTTGTCCATTCTCAGGTATCTTGACTTGAGATTAAAAGAGTTATTAATTAAAGGAGAGGAAGTAACATGTTTGAAGAGGTTTGGAGCTTTGGAATGCAGCTTTTGTAATCTCATTGACTTCAACAAGCACCATAATTATTGGGAAGAGATGCAGCTACCGAGCGTTTACAATTTTATAGTAGGACCTGCGGTTCCTTCACTTTCAAGAATACACAAGACATAGTTACAATTTTATAGTAGGGCCTGCGATTTCTTTTTCAAATATATTTTATGAGTAAATATATATTTTTGTTTAATTTATTAACTAAAAAATAGACTTCAATTAAAATCTTAAAAAGTTATTATTTACATGACAAGAAATGATTCTAATTAGTTAGATGTGAGTCTGCTATAATTAAATAAATATTTATCCTAAAAAAATTACATGTATAACTTAGTAGATATATTTATGGACCAATAAGATAAGTTTAAGTTCAAGAAAAAAGTTTGATCATTCTAAACCAGAATAATAGCTCAAAAATATAATAACTTTTGATCTAATAATTAAATTGTGCTTAAAAAGTTATTTTCATGTGACCAATAATCAAATGGCATTCTAGGTTGGTGTTTGTCATGGACTTTAAATTTTGACTTACCATGCTCTTTTTTTCAATCAATTATTCAAATATAGATATTAACTTGAACTATCTCTATGTTAAAGCTAAAATGAATTGGTAAAGATATATTTTGATTTTATCTATCATTTTAAATTTTTAAGTTAACATAATTTTTTTAATATGCTATTAGAGTTCAAAACCTTATTACCCTTAATTTTTTGTGATTAATTTTCTTTTAAAAATATAAACATAAGATAATTATAAGTTTAAACTTGAAAAGCTTTTTCTTCATAAGATTTATTAAAAAATAATATAAAAATCATTTTAAACTCACCCAATAACATAAGTTTTTTAAGTTAAAATAACTTTTTAAGCAATTTATCATAAAGTTTGATTAAGGAGGTGTGTTTTTGTTAATTTAATGCCAAAGTCAAGGTGGCTGTCTGTGAACCCTAGTTATTTATGGAATACTCGAGATGCAATAAAATCAATTAACTTTGCTCATAGTTTGTGTAGAAGGCAGGCCGGCAAGTTGGGTGGGAATCAAATATACAAAAATACAAATGGCAATGAACATGTCAGGCATTCACTAGCACTTCAAGTTGATCAAAGTTTATTAAATTTGAGTAAATAGTCCTAATTTTGTTTTTCCTGGTCACCATTTACCTATTAAAATGATTAATAGCTGGCTAATTGCCCATTATTTAAATCTTGGTTGGTGACATCAAACTCCTTCTGCTTCAAAAAGTCGTGGTCTCACGTTATTCCTTCTTTCTTTTTTGTCAAGGAATATATATCGTCATATATATATTTTCAGATTTTCTTCCTCAAAAAATAGTGTGATCTGGTGAGCTTTTCTTCAAATTTTGAGGTTCTTGATTTGATCGAAGGGCTGCGAAACGATCCGTGAATATTTCCCTTATTTCTTAACCATTACAAATGTATTAAAATCCCATTCCAATCTCCAAAATATATGCTCAGAAACACATTTATTTTTAAAAATAAATAAAATTTTAACTCGTGATTGCTTAATTATCAAAATTCTGATATCATGTTCAAAAAATTATCTTAACTAAAAAACTTAAGCTGTTAGGTGAGATTTTAAAATATAATTTATATTATTCTCTAACAAAATTGTCATAAAAAACCAACAAAAAAACTAAGAGTTCGTTTATTTTTACTTTTCAAAAATGCTTTTAAAAAATTAAATTTTTTTATTTAATTTTAAATTATAATTTTTTTGTGTTTTCAGATATTTTTTAGTATGCTGATGTTAGATTTTTTTTTTTAAAAAAAATATTTTGATTTATTTCTAAGTAAAAAATATTAAAAAAAAACAACCATTATTACACTATCAAACACCCTTTAAATTACAAATAAATATAAGATGTTTGGTTTTTAAAAATAAAAAAGATTAACTATATATTTAATAAAAAAATAAAGGGACAAAATAACAGCCACCTTTTATATATATATATATATATATATTTATATATATATATATATATAAAATCACCTTTTATAACGATTGTGATGTTATGTTTTGTCCGAATTGCAGCCAATACTAATATTTTTTTGGTCGAGACTTGAGAAGCCTTCTGTGGCCACGAAAAGCCACCAGGCACAACAACACTTGCAATTTTTTTTATTTAGTCTATAAACCATTGGCTGACACAAATAAATTGCTTTTCTCTACGCTACACTAATTCATTCCTTTCTTAGCTGTGCGTACCACATTCTTTTCTCCCTTCATGACTGCTTCTCTAATTCATTCTGAGTTTAGTCAGATCATCGTTTGAAGATCTTTGTTGTGAATTGTCTTGACTTGATCAGATCAGAGTTCAGGATATAGTTTCTTGCTCATTGTGTTCTTACAAGCTACAGTAAAGCGTGACATAGAAGTATCTTATTGAGCTTCACAAACAATTTATTGGTGTCATCAATCTAGAGATTGCTTGAGTGACAAACATTTGTATCTCTTTGATGCTCAGGACCTAATTGGCATATTCTCATCTAGTTTTTGGCTGATAGTTGATCTTACCCTTTATGGTGGTTCTCGGTTTCCTTGTGTTCATCTTGGAAAATGTTCTTCTAGTTTCTGTATTGGTATTATCCTCGTATGGAATACTTTGCTTCCTTTTATGATTCTTTTTTGCTCTGAACTTCACCTTCTTTCTTTCTCTCAAAGCAGGAGAGGAGGTTTCCTGGTTGTCGACCAGCTTGGCACTGGTTCCTTCTTCTGTGTGCTAATCAAAATCCTTGAAGACAATAAAATGGACCGAGTATGTTTTCCTTTCACTTTTGCTCAATCTTGTTAGTGCTATTTTCTTGTTGTATTTTACTTGATCATGCTTAAGAAAGCAAGAATCCCCAGCTTGCTTTTTTGTTTAACCCAACAATTTCCTACTGGTACGACGAGCTTTGAGTAGAGGTTTATGCTATCAGTGAATCCAATGGTAGCAACTCGCCACGGTACAGCTTTCTGCATTATATCTCATACGAACATTATAGATAGTTGAATGAGATGGCAAGTAAAAAAAAAAAGTAATAACTCACTCGGTGTAAAGAGAATTTTCATTCAATTGGACACTAAGATTTTAACCTTAAGATGAGAGGACCAAAATTGTAAGTTTAGTAAAATAGCAGCTCTTTTTTTAAAAAAATTAGCCTTAAGATCTTGTCCAATTTGTTTTTGGCCCTTTTAGTTTGAAAATTGTATGATTTATCCAAGACATTACTTTTTTGCACATTTCAATCCCTAAATTTGAGATACAAGCGAAAAAAATCCCAAATTAAATGATAAAATAGAAAAAGGTTGTTGGTTTGGCTATATTTTGATACCTAAGAAGATCGATCTCAATATTAACGAGTTTTATTCAATGAGAGGAGTCCTATTAAAAGTCTTTTTAAACTTTTATATTGCCTTAAAAAGTATATCAAGGTTGATTATGTGTTTTTGGAATTTTTTGGCGTTTTTAAGTTGATGGATTGGAGTTTTTAGATTTTAAAAATATTTATTAGGTATTTTTAAGTAAAAATAGATTGCATAATAAATTTTAAAAGTCGGAAAACATCTCCTAATTTCTCAGCCATCTCTCTAGTGAGCAGATTCTTGGCATTAGAGACAACTCTTCATTTACTTTGGCTCTATCTCTTTTACTTCTATTTTATTTTTACCTTTGTATGTTCCATGTCATTGATCTTTCATTATTGGCTTTTTGAAACATTGGCATATTTACATAGTACCATTCATAGGAGATATCTTAAGTTTTAAAATTGACATAAATTTATTGGAGGTGAAATTAAATGTGTAATAATGTAAAAAAAAAAAATAATGCAATATCACCTATTGAGTATATAGTTAGTTTGTCTATACACCTTTTTTTTTTTTTATTAAAAAGAAATACATTAATTTACTAGAAATCCACCTACGGACCTATTGGTATTGTAAAATTATTAGTAAGATCCGCCTATAATCCACCTATTGAGTATATATAGTTAGTTTATCTATACACCCATTTTTATTTTAAAAAAAACACATTATCAAGGATAAGGGAAATATCATTCCTCTCCTCATTGAATTTTTTTTTTTTCTTTTTTTTTATCTTTTCATGTTTTGTTGATTGATGATTGGGCTTGATGTATTTTTTTTTTTTTTTGTTATTGCGGTCTCAAAAAAACATTTTGACATTGTGTTGGCTTTTTATTTTGAAAAACAAATTGATTTTGTTGTTTGTGAAAAAATAAAAATAAGAGAGGACCAAAACTAAAAGTAATGTGAAATGGTAGCCTTTTATTTAAAAAAAAAACAAATTCTCATTTGGTCCTTTGTTTTTTTTAATTCTCCCATTTTTTTTTAAATTTTATCCTTCTATGTTGTATTGATTGATTATTTAGCTTGATGATTTGTTTTGTATTACTTTCTGTCAATTTATTCACAGTCTAAAAAAAAATACATTCCAACATTGGATTTGTTCTCAATTAGTTGAAAAACAATCAAGTTTATTGTTTGGAAAAAATGAAAGATGAGAGGACCAAAATTGAAAGTTTGGTCATATAACAACTCTTTTTTGAAAATTTAGCCTTAAGATTTTGTCTAATTTCTTTTTGGTCATTTTAGTTCAAAAATTATTCCAAGACTTTATTTTATTCACATTTTAGTCGCTAGATTTGAGAGAGAAAAGAAAAAATCACACGTTAAATGATAAAATAGAGAAAAAGTTGTTAGTTGACCATATTTCAATAGCAAAAAAGGTCGATCTCAATGTTAATGATTCTTATTCAATAAGAAGAGTCTCATTGAAGTCTTGTTAAACCTTCATATTTCCTTAAAAAAGTATATCAATGTTGATTATGTGTTTTTGGATCTTTTGGAATTTTTGAGTTGATAGATTGGATTTTTGAGATTGTAAGAATATTTATTAGGTGTTTTGTAAGTAAAAATGGCATTAAATAATGGATTTTAAGGTCGAAAAAACACCCTTTAATTTTTCAGCCACCTCTCTAGTGAGAAGATTCTTTGTATTAGATGACTCTTCATTTGTTTTTTCTTAAAAAAAACTAGGCAGATGACATATTGTCCGTCCAATTTAAAATCTAAAATTGGTGAAAACATTCTCAAGTATTTTTTTTTAAAAATAAAGTGAACAATGCATCATCCATTGTAACAAATTTTGGTTCCCATTGATGAAAAAATCAAGTTTCAAGTTTTCCCCTAAAATCCTATTTTCAACATGTTTTTACCTAAATATATGAAAAAAAAAACCATCCTAGAAATTTCAATAATCTTATTTCAAACCCAAAACACCCTCTAATCAATCTAAAATCCAAAATCAATCTTAACAAAAAACACTTTCTAGATTTCGATATATTTTTTCTAGCATGGTTAAAAGCCAAAATCACTTATGTCAAACTCTTCTCTTGAATACAAACCCAACGAAGCCAATATTGTGTGTTTTTTTTTTAAATGTGATTGATCAAAAGGAAACAAATACCCAAAGCTCTAGGGACTAATATTGAAATTAAGGGATTAAAATGAAATTTAACCAAAACTACATGACGAAATAAAAAAAATTTAAGGACCAAAACGAGAAATATAAAAAAGTAAAGCACCAAAATAAACTTTTACTAAAACTATAGGGATCAAATAAATAAAAAGTGTGATATTTTTATGGACTAGAATGCGTAATTTTAAAACCTGCCCCAACCTAGCGGGTCGACTCGGGACCCGGCTGACTCGGGGCTGGAACCAAGCCGGTTTTAAGAAAAAATACAAGAAGTAAAAAACCCAGTTGACTTGGCGGGGCGACTCGGTGATCCAGGAATAACCCGTAACCCGAGCCTTAGGTCAGATCAACTATCGGGTCGGGTTTTAAAACTCTGCTAGGATGTAATTTAATTGTTCATTCTGTTTTATTATATTGGACATAAATTAAGATGAAGAATAAGATATTGGGCGCTTTAGCAACTAATGAACTAAAATCATATTACATTAAATTAATTTAGTTTAACGAACCCATTACATGTTCTTAACTTTTTTTTCTTGAGAACTATTATTTTTTAGGTTATCACTATAAGCATTTTTCCTTGTAAGGACATCCTAATTGAAATAATTGTCTTATGATTTCATGGTCTAATTTAGGTTGTTTAAAATCCTGTAAATTGAATTGAATTTATAAGATTAAATCAATTTTTATAATTAGAACCCTTATGAGGATACTAATTTAAATTTCAAATGAAATTTAATTGCTAAAAAGAAAATCTAAGAGATATCTTTTTATTTGCAAATCAATTCCTACTAAAATTAACTTTGAAAATAATATTTTTAAAACACCTTTTTTTTCCTTCTAAAAACCATATCTCATAAAAAAAACATCTTAAGGATAGATATAACAATTTATAACAGCACGCAAGAATAGATATAATGCTTAGCCGAGGTGTGGTTGAAATACATCCGACTATAGGTTTTATAATCTTAAAAAGTAAATAGACAAATCATTACTTGACTAAGCTAGAAACATCCACACGAGTCTACAGAGGGATAAATCTATAACAAAAATGATTTTTTGAAAGAAAAATAGGTATTTAAACATAAAATTGTATTAAGTTATTTATTGAATTTAAAATTAATTTTTTAAATTTTTTTGAAGTTATGACCACTTCTGCAAAAGTGCTCACTGCGACTAGCCCAAAAAGTTATGGGCAAATTATAACATATACTAAAAGAGATGAGTATCCTTCTCATTGTTTACCTAGACATAGATTATTGTGAATTGGAGCAGTATAATGACAGAATTGTCCTTAGCAAAGAAACTTGCTAACTATGCAGTTGGGGTAGGTTTGTCTTTTTCATGGGATACAATTGGTATTGAAAGAATGATTGAGGATAAAATAGTTTGTTTATGATTTTTGAGCTATATTATAGATATTGATTTTCCCTTCAAGAAACAAAATTTTAACCTTTGGGTTGAGGGCTTCTTTAGTTTTTTTTTTTTTTAAATAAACAGTGGAGATATAACCATTACCCCTGAAGGGGGAAAATATAAATGTATTAAGGGGCTTCATCGTCCTTTTCTTTTATTAAAACAATTCAAATACGAAACTACCCTTGGATTTCAACAAACAAGGCTGCGTGTAGGGATATTTTCATCGTTTCCAAATGGTTACCACACCCAGGCGCGTGAGTGTAGTATGTTTGCCAGACCCAAACGCCTTGGTCTGCGCCTGATTTCTAGACCTAGGGCCTATGGGTCTGGTGACCACACTAGATCTACGACGCTTGGTCTTGACAATCATGTTAGACCTAAAGCGCTTTCGCCATACCCAATCGCCTAGGTCTAAAGACAAGGCCAAACCTATAGCGCTTGGGTTTTGGCAACCATGTCAGATCTACAACAATTGAGTCTTGCAAGCCTGACCCATGCGCCTAAGCCTTGGGTCAGACAAATATTCCAGACCCAAATTACATATTTGTCAACTCCAAGTAATGTGGGTTTGGCATTATACTAGGCTCAAAATGCTTGGATTAGACGGTTATCCAAGTCCATGTTAACGTGAGTCTGGCAGTTCCCACTGCAATTACCATAACCATTTATATTATTGAGCCATCTATCTACTAACATGCTATTTGATAATAGGATGGCTATTTGTTTTTATGTGTATGTTTGTTAGTCGGCAGCAGCCTGAGAAAAAGAACAAAGAGAGGCTTCTGAGACAATGAGACAGTAGGCGGAAGAGAGAGGGGGGCGGGGAGGCTAGCTTGTCTTTTTTTTTTTCCCTAACTGAAAAACATCAATCATTGTTTTCCATTCATTAATGCTGATTTGGTGTCTGTAGGAGCGCCCACAAAAGAAGAGGGTTAAACATACCGATCCATTTTGGGATCATGTTGAGAAGACAAATGATGATGGTCCTTTCAAGTGCAAATTTTGCAAATCTACATTTGCTGCGTCTACTTCAATCTCAAGGTTCAAATATCATTTGTCAGGAGAAAGTGGGAAAGGAGTTGGTATTTGTGGAAGAGTACCCGTTGATGTTAAAGCAGCAGCGTACCAAGCAATGCACAAAAAACAAAATGCAATCCCACCAATTGATCATACAGTTCCAAATGTAGAAGCTCAAAGAACAGAGCAAGAAGGGAGGGATCTCCCGGATATGGCAATGGAAGATTGGACAGAGAGTACGGGATGGGAAGGAGTTTATGAAGGCATGCTAGATACAGAAAATTTGACACACAGCAGAGCAGTGGAAGGGATTGAACTTATTGACCAAGGGGCAGATGTTTCAGATGGTGGAGTGCAGAATTTGACAGACAACTTCACCGGTAGTGTGTCCATAGTTACTGGCGAAAGTAGAGTTTCTGAAGGGCTTCATGTACATAAGGCTAAAGGAGAAGCATTACTGACAACAAAGCTGGTAGGTCAGGCTTCTGACAGAAATAAGGAGATGATCTGGTCTTGGTTAATGAAGGATGACGTCTTAAGTGTTGGCATTTATGGGATGGGCGGTGTCGGAAAAACATCGCTGGTGACGCATATCCATAATCAGCTGCTACAAAGACCAAGTTCTTTCAATTATGTGTTTTGGGTTACTGTATCACAAAATTTCACCATCAGTAAATTGCAGTATCTTATTGCCAAAGCTATTAATTTAGACCTTTCAAATGAAGAGGATGAGAATAGAAGAGCGGCAAAGTTGTCTAAAGCATTAGTTGCAAAGGGAAAGTCTGTTCTCATTCTAGATGATTTGTGGAATCATTTTCTGCTAGAAAAGGTGGGCATACCTGTTGAAGTGAACGCGTGCAAGTTGATTCTCACAAGTCGATCGTTAGAAGTTTGTCGGCGGATGGGTTGCCGAGAGATCATCAAAGTAGAGCTTCTTACTGAAGAAGAAGCTTGGACTTTGTTGGCGGAGAAACTTGGGCATGACGCAGCACTTTCTCCTGAAGTCGTACAGATAGCAAAATCTGTTACAGCAGAATGTGCTTGTCTGCCGCTTGGGATTATAGCAATGGCCGGAAGCATGAGGGAAGTGGATGACTTGCATGAATGGAGGAATGCATTGACAGAATTGAAACAATCAGAAGTTAGGGCAGAAGACATGGAACCTGAGGTATTCCATATTTTGAGATTTAGTTATATGCGCTTGAATGACTCAGCGTTGCAGCAGTGTCTCTTATACTGTGCATTTTTTCCAGAGGATTTCACCGTAGATAGAGAAGACTTGATAGGTTATTTGATCGATGAGGGAATAATTCAACCAATGAAGAGCAGGCAGGCAGAATATGATAGAGGTCAGGCTATGCTTAACAAGCTTGAAAATGCTTGCTTGTTGGAAAGTTTTTTCAGCAAAGAAAACTACCGATTTTTCAAGATGCATGACTTGATTCAAGATATGGCTCTTCAGAAACTGAGGGAGAACTCTCCAGTCATGGTTGAAGGTAGGGAGCAACTTAAAGAATTACCAGATGAGAGCGAGTGGAAAGAGGAAGTCGTGAGAGTTTCTTTAATGGAAAATTACGTAAAGGAAATTCCCTCTGGCTATTCACCAATGTGTCCCAAGCTTTCAACATTGTTTTTAACCTCAAATACCAAGCTAGAAATGATTGCGGATTCCTTTTTCAAACATTTGCAAGGGCTCAAGGTTCTTGATCTATCATGCACCGTTATCCGGGAATTGCCATGTTCCTTCTCCAATTTGGTGAATCTCACTGCATTATATCTCAGAAGGTGTGAGATGCTAAGATATATACCATCATTAGCAAAGCTTAGGGAGTTGAGGAAATTGGATCTCCGCTATACTGCACTTGAAAAACTGCCCCAGGGGATGGAAATGCTGTCCAATCTCAGGTATCTTTTTCCTTTTTTCTTCTCTTTACCTTCTTTTCCACTGTGAAATACTTGGATCAAGATTTATAGATTTGAAATAGCAAACATCCGAAAGGATAAAATAACTGACACCATTGATCCTTCTCCTGTACTATTTCAGGTATCTTAATCTTTATGGAAATAGTCTATTGGAGCTTCCTTCTGGTATATTGCCCAATCTCTCCCGCCTACAATTCCTTAGCGTTAACCGGGCGTTGGGCATTTTCAAGACATTACTAATAGAGGAAGTAGCATGCTTGAAGAGGTTGGAAACTTTGAGGTACCAATTCAGTGATCTCGTTGACTTCAAGAAGTACCTCAAATCTCCGGAAGGGAGACAACCTCTAACCTCATACATCTTCATAATAGGACAAGTAGGTGTGGATCCATATATAGATGATATACTTCATATGACGCCAGAGGAAGTCTTTTATAAAGAAGTTGCGCTGCATGATTGCGATATCGGTGAAAAAGGAACGTTTCTTGAGCTCCCAGAAGATGTTTCAGCTTTGTCAATTGGAAGATGTCACGACGCAAGGAGCTTATGCGATGTTTCTCCATTTAAACATGCAACTTCACTGAAGTCTTTCGTGATGAGGGAATGTGATGGGATAGAGTGCTTGGTTTCGATGTCAGAATCCTCCACAGATATATTTGAAAGCCTCGAATCGCTATACCTTAGAACTTTGAAGAAGTTTCGTGTCTTCATTACAAGAGAAGGTGCTGCTCCACCACCATGGCAATCTAATGGTACCTTTTCCCTTCTTAAAAGGTTGAGAATAGGTGCATGTCCAAGTATGAAGAATCTGCTCTCCGTCGACTTGTTACCAAATCTCACGAACTTGGAAGTGATTGAAGTTGATGGCTGTGACCAAATGGAGGAGATAATAGCAATAGAGGATGAAGAAGAAGGTGTGATGGTTGAAGACAGAAGCAGCAGCAGCACCCACTACGCTGTTACCATTCTCCCAAATTTGAAGGCTTTGAAATTAAGCAACTTACCGGAGCTAAAAAGCATTTTCCACGGGGAAGTGATTTGTGGTTCTCTACAAGAAATTCTTGTGGTTAACTGCCCAAATCTAAAGAAGATACCACTCTCTCATCGCAACCATGCTAATGGCCAAACACCACTTCGAAAAATCCAGGCATATCCAAAAGAATGGTGGGAATCAGTGGTGTGGGACAATTCCACCAGTAAGAATGCCCTTCAACCCCTCTGTGTGTTTCGGGAGTCTTTATATTAGTAGTGGGAAGAGCAGGCAGGCAGGAAGTTGAATAAATGCATGGCCTAAATGGTATGGCTCTGAATCTGTATCGTTTAAATCTTCTTCCTCATCTGTTTCATTTTAATTTCTACGTTAGTATTTCCGAGTGTCCACCTTCCAATGCTTTTTTCCATTTTGTCACTCCTCACTTCCACTTTCACCATTTTCTTTTACTTGCGAGTCCAGAGAGATCAGAGTATCCATCCCGTTGAATTATCACAAGAAACCTAAAGAATTGAAATTTTTGGAGAAGGTGCCAATAAAATTGGGAAGAGATGCAGACAGCTTCGAACTTGTAAAATATCTAGAGTTTAAAAATACCAGTGGAGAATCGTAATTTATCTATAACTAAAATGCACCAATCTTTAATTATGCAAGAATTATTGTGCATTCTCTCACAATAATATGTTGATTAAAGTAGTGTATTTTTTTAAATTTCTCACTTTTTGATTCTCAAACTTTTATTTTGCATGATTTGACCTTTATAAGCCAAAGTTAGCCCCTAATTGTATATTTTTTTTAGGAGAGAGGGTTGAATTAAAAAGTTAGGGGACTGGAGTAAACATCTCGGGTAACATAAAACTTTCATTAAAAACCAGTCCCTTGAATTTTAAAAAATACATTTTAGTACCTAACTTGATTTTTTTTTTGTTTATTTCTTTTCTATTGGGAGGAGAGAGATGGAGTTGCCGAATTCCGACTTACAAAGAGAAAGTGGTCGTTGTGGAAGATTACGACCACCAAAATGGTTGCATTTATGTGTGTGTGTGTTTTTTTTTTTTTTTTACCTTTAAAACACATAAAAAACATATATGAGCTCGGGAATAATTTTTGTTTTGGGTGGATTTCTGATTTTGGGGTGGTTTATAAGGTTTTTGGTGGCCATGGATTAACTTAACAAGGTTTCTAGGGTCTTTTCTAGGTGTTTTCGGTTACAAATGGCTTGAGAACTAGTTTTTGGGTGAAAAAAACAAAGGACCTTGTTTTGCGGCCACTGTGGTGGCCGGATTCTAAGTTGCGTAGACAACGCATTGTCTGTTGACATAGGTGACATGTCCATTGTTTTTTGATATATCTGCCCCATTAAACTTAAAAAAAAAAGGCCTGCATGTGAGTCGTTGCTTTATTGGGCCAGGCCTAAAAGTGTCTGGCTTGAATTTTTTTTTTCCAGTTTTTATTTAAAATAATGCATTATTTGTGTATATTTTTTTAAATAAATTTTGGATTTACGTTTTAGTTAGATTGTGATTATTTTTAAATGATATTGGGTATGTTTAATTTTTAAAAATGTAGGTATGATTCATTTGCGATTTTTCTTAATTTTATATAGATTAATTTTTTTAAATATTGATTTTTTAGTAAGATTTTTCATATTTGCAGTCTTGCATTGTTTTTTTTTTCTTTAAAAAAAAAATTATTATTCAAAATTTTTTATATGTGTGTCGGTTTCTAATATAAATATTATTTGTTTTTCAATTAAAAATTTATTTTAATAGAGGAATTCATTATACATAATCATTTAAATTACTCGTGTTGCGATGTTAGATATCTTGATTTTTATTTTTCGCTTGGTTTTGTCAATTTTTTTTTAATTGTTGATGATTGTTTTTTCATTGCTTTTCAAAATGGTTAGTGATTTGTTTAATTAGACACATATATATGTTTTTTTGATTTACATTTAAGAGTATTTTTGTGCGCAAAAAAAATACGCTGAGTAATTATATATATATATATATATATATATATATATATATATATATAAACACACACACACATACATTTTATCATGTTTTAATGTTTAAGATTTGATGCTTATTCTTATGATTTTTTTTATCGAATCTTTTAAGAAAGTTTCACCCTTCAATTCTAGTTTACATTGTATTGTTTTTTTTTTTCTCCATTCTTTTGATATTTGTCTTTTTGTTAATGTTTTTATTCTTTTTAATTTAACTCTCAAATTTAAAATTTGTTGTTGCCTTTTGATTTATTTTTTATTTAAATTTAAACAATTATTTTTTTTGTATTTTGTATTTTTTTATGTTACATTTTTGTGATTTTAACCCTCATGATTTTTTTAAGTATAGTGATTCCAGTCTTATAACCCAGGTCACGGTTTCAAAAGTTAACAGTAATTGACTTTTTTGTCCTTTTTTTATATTTCATATTTATTTTTATTTTTCTCTATATGAAATTATTTAATTCTCATTTAATTTTTTCTTTGTTAAGAAAAAAGATCATTGAGATATATTTCGATAGTATTAGCAAGCGTTCATCTTTTGCATTGAATCATAGTTTTTTTTCTTTATTTATTGTTGATATCTTATTTTCTAATGATATTATTTGATTAATATTATTTTTTTTATTTTAAAAAAATATTTATGTTTTTTTGATATTTTTTTTATGAAAAACACTAGCTGAGGCCACCCAATTTTGATAATTTTGAGATTTTTTATTATTATTTTCAGAACCGGTCGACATTTACTAAATGTTATACTTCACACAATCTTTTTAAACATATATTAATTTGCTAATTTTTTTAATTTACTGTACTAGTTACCCAATTTATACGTGTGTTTTTTACTCTGTCGTTACTCTTGCGTCAAAGTTACCAAAGATTTTACTTGTCATGTGACTAGTGATGTAATGGCATTCAAGGTTGATGTCTGCCATGAAATTTAAATTTTGATTTACCAATGCTCTTTCTTTCAATCAAATATTAAAATACAGACATTAACTTGAATTATCTCTGTGTTAAAGTTGGGCGGGAATGAAATATACAAAAATAAAAAAGGCAATGAACATGTTAGGAATTCACTAGCACTTCAAGTTGATCAAAGTTTATTAAATTTGAGTAAATAGTCCTACTTTTGTTTTTCCTAGTTACCATTTAACTAATTAAAGACTACCAGAATTAATAGTTTTACCGATAAAAGTTTCTGTCAGTATTTACTCTCACAATCTGTCAGCAAAACTTTTACTGATAGATTTATGGACATAAACCTTTTGTTAGTAATCTATTCGTCTGTAATATCATTTTTTGTTGGTATTTCTGTTAGTAAAAAAAAAAAAACACTTACGGTTTTACAGATGAAAAATGTACGCAAAACAAATTACCCGCCTTAATACCCTGACGAAATTATTTCGTCGGTGATTGGTAGTGGCTTTCATTGTAAATTTATTCGAACCCTCTATAAAATACTGACGAAACAATTCCATTAGTGATGTAACAGTGTTATAGTGGCATATGAAGTAAATTGTTCCCCTCACCCCTAGAATATATTGACCGATTGTGTTCCTTGGTATATTCGTATGTAAGAATTAAAAATAAAGATTTTAAAAATCTTTTGAAAAAAATAAAATTGTTTAAAATTGAAATATGTAAAAATAAACTTGAATAATATAAAATCCAAATATTGATTATAAATTTATATGTTCAAATAAAAATTAAACTAGAACAATGGTGGCCTTGGACGAGGAGGAGGAGGTGGAGGCTAGTTGTTCCTAGGATTATACGACAAAAAAGGTGGTGCATAGCACGTACCACTCAATGGTTAAGATACTACGGGTCATCTGCAAGTTCTCGGCCATTGTGTTGGAGAGTTCGTACATCTAATTTCTATAGGGTCCACCAGACAATCCTGTCTCCATTCACAAATCCTGATCAAAGTCCAGGTGGGTTGAAGGATCATCCTCGTATCTCTCCCTCAATCGGCTATTATGTCTCTTGGAAATAAAAACTAAAAGCATGAAATTCAATTCAAGAAAATAATAACTTATGAAAGAAAATGGTTGAACAAACATACCACAAAGTGTTGTATGTGGTTGTCGATGAGCCGTTGCGCCCCCTTTTGGTGGTCTTCACTTCACATATGCATCTCCACAAAAAGCTCCATTGGGCTCGGCTCATGTCCAAGAGTTGTATCCTTTAAGAAAAGAAATGTTACAAATTAAATATATTTATAAATAACAACAAATTAATGAAAGATAGATGTGATTAAAATTAATTTTACCATCCATTTTGCATGCAAAACAAAAAAAACGGAGCTACCGGTGTGCATGGTAATTGACCCATGAATTTGCCAGGTCTGATTCTCTGCACTAGACTACAAATGTCATGTGAAATGCTCAAATATCACGTGCTGAATATATTCTACCCATGTATCCTCCGAGATGTATGGCGGCCTGAAATCCTTCCAAACTGCCACGTTATTTTAGCTTGGTAGAGCGCTTTCTCAAGCATATTTTTGAACTTTTTTTCCCCTCATACCAAAAATTACATAACCTACATGATATAAACATATTCTATGAGTTAATGACAAATGAAATTTTAATATTTAAAATAAAAATAATTATCGTATTGTTTTCGTTGTTATTTTCTCTATCACATTCAAATTCACCGTTGCATTAAAAATTTATGAAAAATAAATCAATAATCTAAATAAAGTAAATGAATTTACATAGAAAATAGTTAAAATTTTAAGTGAACACTAACCTTAAATCTTAAAAATCACGCATCGATAAGAGGCTTCCAATCAGAATGTTTGGAAACCTGACTCCATTGAAACAATGGAATCTCCATCGATGATTTGAACGTCAATGTTCGTGAACCTAAAAATCAATAAAATAAATATTATATTTGTTGTCATAAATTGTTAAACACAAACAAACTCAAAGCAAAACAAACTTACATTGAAAGATCGTTCTTCCATGCGCCTTGTACTGGCAGGCGAATGGATTTAACTTTGAAGGGACACCGCCTCTAGGTTGTGGAACAACCATTGGAAGAGTCAGTGTTGTGAGTTGACGCAGGTGCCTCTTCTTGATATGCACCCAATGACACGTTGTTGTCATCATTGCTACTGGAAGAACTAGATGCAATCATATGCTTATGATGTTCAATTGATTTTCTTCTATGCATCTACATAAATTTGATGAATATTTGCATAATCAATTTTTATTTTTTTGAAAAACAATTTGGCAGCACCTCCTCTATACTAGAGATTACCTAGAATTTTCAATCCTGTAAATATACAAAATATATATCACAAACCAGTTGATCTTAATTTATTTCTACCAATGTGATAATGTTTTCCTAAATTGAAAAGAATTGTTTGTAATTAAATTTAATTGTGTATATTCAACTAGCCTTTATACTACAAATTTGACAATAACAATTAAAATTCAACAAAACAATAAAACATTATTGCAATGTAGACAATAAAATAGAAAAGAATTTAATCCTATAAATTCAATTAACATTTATACCATAAATCTAACAATAACCATTAAAATTCAACAAACAGAATAAAACATTATTACAATGTAGACAATAAAATAGACAAAAGCAAATATAAGCTTGAGGAATGCAAAATGCTTACCTTAATGGTATGCTTAATTTTAGAGTTTATCTGCATGTGATAAAAAAAACCAAAAATACATTGTTAATAAAGTGAAGAAAAAAAGAAAAATGAGGAGAAAATAACTCAAAAGATTCACCACTTATTCCTTTTAGTTGTGTTGATGGTAAAAAATAAGTTACATTACTATAAAGAGAGGATTTGAGTGCGAGTGAAGAGAGAAAATGAGAGAAAAAAAATGAACTTCCAACGGCCTCGCTGGATTTATATTGCATTTTTCCCAAAAGACTCAACGATAAAATATTAAATAATATGATTTTTAATTAATCTGTTGGTGATTTCCTTGGTAAGGTCATATTGAAACTTTTATTTCACATTACAATTTTTAAAAAACCCTCCAGATTTTTAGCTATCTGTCCATGATTTTGTTAGTAAAAAGTATGGATAATACATAGTCAGAGATGCATTAAATAAAAAGTATGAACAATACACTATCCATCGGTAATTCTCTCGGGAACCTGATACCCAGCAATTGCTGTCACCGACATGAGAAGGGGAATAGTTCCCCTCACCTCTCGAATACAACGACAGACACAAACCATCAGTGTTTTGCATAGTGAATAGTGTTTGGGAGGGGAGCAGTTCCCCTCGCCTCTGGAATACACCAACGAATACAAATTGTCAGTGTTTCCATAGGTGTTGTGCACAGTGAACAGTGCATAGGGGAGGGGAACAGGTCCCCTCGCCTTTGAAATATACCAACAAACATAAATTGTCGGTGTTTCCATAGGTTTTATGCATAATAAACAGTGCATGGGGGAGGGGAACAGGTCCCCTCGCCTCTAGAATACACCAGCGTATGCAAACCGTTAGTGTTTCCATCAGTGTTTTGCATAGTGAATGACATATTGTATCTACATTCACTATCTATTTATCCTGCAAATACCAGTATTGAAAGTTGCACGCACAACACAATAACCCTAATTCAAATAACAATTATAAAATAAATATTTATTTGTTGATAATTTCATCTATAACTATTATATTATCATTTATGGCATTACAATACTTTTGTGTTTTCATAGTTAATTAGAATTGTCTTCTTCTTCTTCAATTGACTCGTTGTCAACTCCAAAGCAATCTTCTACATTGATATCATTGTTATCATCATCTTCATCGACTTGTGCTTGTCCATTAGAGCTTAGAACAATATTCAGCTCCTCAACATCAACATCAACAAAAATATTATTGAAGAAGCGAAAATTTGAATTTTCTTTCAAGTCAATCGATGGAGCAACTTGATATGGTTCAACCTACTCATTTACTTGGAAGACATCATCTCTGACATTTTAGTCATCGTTCTCATCTTGAATAACCTCGACACGACCTCTAGGTTTGGTTTTCAATATGGATAGCCAATCAACTCTTGAACGATCATTTCTAAAGGAAATGAAGTATGTGTAATAAATTTGCTGGCATTACTTAGCGAAAACAAAGACATCGTTGATGTTGCGGAGTCTAGCTTTTAAGTTAATTTCAAACAAACCATGATGAAGATCTACTTTGATTCCTCTGTTAGTGGTGTCATACCAATAACATTTGAATAAAAAAACTTTATTATACTGGCTATGATATTGCAGTTCAATTACATGTTCTGACTTCACATAATAGTCTACTTCAAACTCACTAGAAGTCGATCCCTTAACATAAACCCTTCGTTATATATCTTTATATCCTGCCTATATTTTTTAGTATGAACCATGTAGCCATTAACAAAATACCCGTTGCGACACTTCATTTTTCTTTTAGGACCTAAACTTAGTAAAGACAATGCAGCTGTAACAAAATTAAGTATCCCTTAGCATTCCTCCCATTTTATAAACTTGGTACATCAAGTACAACAATGAATAGTGATCAAGAATTCTGTAATGAAATTAAGTATCCCTATAGATAATGAGTTTGAGATAATACTTATATGTATTATGAACCATGTCACAAATTGTTCATCTTGTAATTAAAAGATTTGAGATTTGGTTAGTTATGAGTTATTAGACAGTAAATACTGATGATGTTACCTACGAGGTATTCAACAATGTATAAGTTTGAGATATGACATGGGAGAAATAGTCCATTAATAACAAATTTTTAGTATACTTACTAAATAAAAGGTCTCAGTTTATTGCAGTTAAATAACACATAATTATGTACTAGTCTGAATTCTCTTTTAGACAAATATCTTTTCCTAGCAGCATTTTTTGATGCAGGTCGTCTAGGATTGGAGAATATTAACAAGTTTTCACTTGAAGACACTTCATTGCCATCATTATGCCTTGATACACAATTGATTCTTGTTCTCAACTGAGGCTCAAAATAATATGAGATAAATATTGAAATCTCCTCAACAATATAGGCCTCACATATCGATGCCTCAACATGTGTCATGTTTTTTGTCTTTTTCTTAAGGTTGAACAAGTACCTGTATGAAATAAAACAAATGCTTTCATTTAACAAAAACAATGAAAATACATTTTTAATTACATTGCATGTGTAATATCTAACATCTTGAATATATACATCCATCTATACTGAACCGGGCCTCAAACTTTTGCCTTATGAGGTAAATGTATGGGTACATGCTCTATTGAGTAAAAAAACAATGAAGAAAATATCAACTCAAGTTTGCATATTGTTTCAACGATATTCATTTCAAGCCTCTCAATGTGTTGTATCTACAACTTGCTGAAGCATATATCTCTAAAAAAATAACTGATCTTCGTAACTAAATTTCATATCCCCTTTGGCAATAAATTATGATTAGCTAATGGAATGATTGTTTGTATAAAGACGTGACAATCATGGCTCTTCATTCCATAAAATCTGCAATGCTCCAAATTAACCAATCTTGATATGTTCGAGGCATATCCATTGGGAAAACAAAGGCTCTTTAGCCATTGATACACCAGTAGTTGTGCATTCTTGCCTATGACGAAGCTGGCTTTAGACTTTGCAACCTGTGACCTGATTAGTACTTAAAAGTGCATGTTTATCAAGGTTTTATATCATCATTTTGCACTTGAAGTATCAATAACTCCTTAACTAAAGCATGTTTTATAATAACAAGTTTGATATTATAAGATACCTTAATTTATGGTAAATGCTCATTTTAAATGCAGGACTATCACATAAATAAAAGGATTGATTGATGAGTTTAAGCATTGAAAGTTAAAGGACAAAGAGATGGCCAAACTTAGAAAAGAGATGTCGGTGCAGTCCAAACCGGAACAGTGCTCGGTAATTGGATCATATCTGGAGCTCTAGATCTCGGATTTAGGTCCATTTTATATGGATGGAAAGGTAAAACATAGGCCTACAACTTTCATTTGGACACCAAGATCTAAGAAGGCCGTTTTCAAGTTCAAAATATAGGAACAACGAAGAAGTCCGAAGCTGTCCTGCAGCCCAGACACTATTTAGTGTTCAGCCCATATCTTGAGTTCTAGAAGTCCAAATGACCTCATCTTTTTTTTGTTGGAAAGCTGAGACAATTTCCTAGAACATTCCTGAGGATTCTGGGCAAATTATGATGTTAGCAATGACGTCTTGTTCAGACAAGAAGATAAGGATTGTTATCAAGTCAAGATATGGCCACCCACTCATCAATTAGTCAACAAATCAATAGTTCCAAATTTTGGCCTATAAAAGGAGGCACTTACCATGTATTGAGGCATCTTGGTGTTCAGATCAAGATCATGCTCTTGCTTTCTCTCTTTGTATTGCTTATGTCTTGCTTTCATTAATATCAAGTTTATGCACTTCATTTCCTTTCCTTTGTCTAGTTAACTTCTTTCTCATTTATGTTCTTGTCTTGTTCATTTATGTTTCTTTCTTTTATTATGTCCAGCTAAGTTAATTATGTCAAGGTGAAAAGGGTACACTAATGGTGTAAGAACAAGTATAATATAAACTTAACATGGACCTTAACGTTGGATACTAACATGTTTTATATTTGTTATTTTGTTCACTTTAATACTTTGCTTGTTAAATGGTTAATCTAGATTTATGTTGTGTAACACTTGGTACAACAAATACTTGGCACTTTCATAGCCCATACTGTATGGTTTAACCGACACCTGAGCTATGAAAGGAACTTGATTTGTTGTTAACATAAGTTATAATCATGAATGCCTGCCAACATTTACAAGTATTAGCTTTATTCGAATAAGATAATTAATGTAATCATGTTAACAATTTATAATCTGATTGGAACCTCCTTTATGTGTGGTTTCCAATTGAGTAATAAGAGTTTATATTATACTTGTTTGAAGTACCATTAGTGGATCCTCTAACCTTGACATTTGTTTTTATCATTGTTTAATCCTTACGTTAATCTTTTATCTCAAAGTTCTCATTAATTTCTTCATCTTCTGTGTTGTAACCCATTTTTGGGTCCCCACAAAAATATATAAAATAAATAGCCAAAAGAGGCTAGAAAAATAACGGAAGGCAGAAGCACTCAGAAAATGGTTAGAAAACTGGTCAAGGAGTATAAAGATACAAAGATTGGATTTTTTTACAGTATTTTCTTGAAGGATGAGAGCCCTATTGAGAAGGAAAATTTAAATTTTGAGGAGAAGCCCAAATTTGGATGTTTATGGACTTAATTGGATTTTTATTTGAATTTATAAAGGATTTGATTGCAAGAAAAAAAATGATTTTTAAGTCAATTTGGGCTTTAATTAGAAGAAATTAAAGTTCTGGGGCCAAATTATATATTTTTTAGGAATTTATTGGGTCAAATCAGGGGCTTAATTGCATAAATATTGAAGTTTAATGGCCAATTAGGGACTTAATTGTAAAAATCCGAAACCAGGGACCAATTTGGAGAAGGCGCAAAGATAGAGGGGGCTGTTTGAATTTGATCCAGGGGCTTAATTGAAGAAATTAGAAGTTTATTGATCAATTGAGGGCTAAATTGCATAAATCAGAGGCCAAGGATCAAAGTGGAAAACGCGGCCAACTATGGGGACGGACCGAAATTGGAAGGGACGAAATTGAATTGAACACAGATGATTAAGGACTGATTCAAGAAATGTTCTGGCGCCTTTATTTTAAAATGGAACGGCGCGTTTTATCCAAAACGACGCCGTTTCATGCAAAAAAAAAAAAAAAAAAAAGGAGACCGAACGGTGCCGTTTTGAACGGCACTGTTCACTTTCTTCTTCCCCCGAACATTACAGCGGGGAAGAAGGAAAAGTTTGCATTATTTATTTTTCTGCAGGTCCCTTTTGTCACCGACCGAGGCCCCACGCCGGTGGGCCACCGACAGAAGACACTGGCCGACCACCCGCCGCGCTGCCGAAGCCGAGGGAGGCCCGCCTGGACAGCCGCTCCCCGACAGCCGCTCCTCGACCCGCTCCTTGGCTCCACGGTGAAGCCACGCCCGCTGGTTCTATAAATGGAGAACCGAAAGAGAGAAGAAGAGGGGGGGAAGACAGAAAAGAAAAAAAAGAACCCAAAGAAAAAACAAAGAAAACCGAAGAGAGAGAGGAGGAGAGAACCCGAAGAGAGAGAGAGAAGAAACCGGAGAAGGAACGGACAGAGAAGAGAGGGGAGGAGGAAACAAAACAAAAAAAGCAATGAGACAGTGAGGGGACGACCGAGAGGGGAGACCATTGTACACAGAGAAGGATGAACAACTGACAGAAGGAAACACCCGGGATCAAGAGGAGAAGAACCAGACATAAGCAAAAAGGAGGAAGACAGAGGTACGTGCGTCTACATAAAGAACTGCAGAAAACAGTTGCGCTTCCCAACCACTGCCACCGTCAGAACCATCGTGAGCCCCCATTGGCTTCCTGTCCACCGCCACCAGCATCACTGGGAGTGTTCGCCATCGTCTTCAACATCATTTCTGCCACCAGGTTTGCACCCCCTTCGTCGCTGTGCATGCACCATTTCCTTGCATTTCACTGTTCACATCACATATAATTCACGTGAACAGTGAAATGCTATTTCACTGTTCACATCATATTTATTTCACTGTTCACATGAGGCCTGCTGGGTTCAGCCCAGCCATGTCGGCCCCGATGGGTCAGCCCTAAAAAAAAAATAAAAAAATAAAAAATCTTCAAAAAAATTATTTCAAAGAATTTGTGATTTTTCTGTAATTTTATTATTGTATTTTGGGTCAATACCGGTTTGTATTTTTATATTGTCAAGATACAAATTCGGTATTAAAATACCCGGTTTTCGTCAAAAAAAAAAATGTTTACTAAAAAAAAAAATGTTTTGTTTTCATGCATACGGCCAATACACTAGCATGTTTTGAATGTTCTTTTTATAATAAAAAAAATATATATTGGAAGTTTTGAAAATGTGTTTTCGCATAGATTTCTTAAACACAAAATCATTTTCTTGCATTTGTGGATTTTACAACCCGTTTGTAAAACTCCAAAGGGTATTGGCCAATATTCCAAAAAACTATAAAAATCTTATTTTGGGAGGAGAAGTTGTGGTTATTGTTCACCGCTAATGTTTGGATGAAGAAATCCTTAAAAGGACGAACATCCAAAATATTATCGGGAGTAATAAATCAACGCACATGTTTGAAAGAAGCTTTGGCTGCGATCGAGAATATTTCAAAATTAAAATTTTTTTTCTCCACGGTTTACGAGCCGTGAAAAGTAATTTTTTTTTAGGAATTGTGAAATTTTCTTCGTTCTTTTTATTCTCTTTTCCTTGCGATTTACGAGTTGACGGGATTAGAAAACACCAACACCATAGACTATAGAGCAAACCAAACACCAAGCAGCTTACCTTAGGTAGGGCGTATTAGGGGTGCTAGTACCTTCCCTTTACGCAACCAGTCCCTTGCCTTAGAATCTCTGAAAGACCAGTTAGGGTTCCTAGTGACCAAATACTAGGTGGCGACTCCAAAGAACCAAATCCTTAGAACACAACGAAAATCGCCAGCCGATGTCGTGCCTTTATTTATAATTTTTTGTGGGGGTGTGACAGAATGGCGACTCCACTGGGGACCCTTGGACTAAGCTTGATTTTTTTGTTTGTTTAGCCTATGTGTTATTGGTTTTTGTTTTCTTACGATGCTTTGTTTAAAAGTTTTAGCATACATCTTTACATTCTATCGTACATGGCATGGTCATGCATCACTTTATTATTGTTATTATATTATGAGGGCACACACCTGTAACTTTAAGGTTAAGTGGGGGACTAGCAGCTTGCCTTATGACTTGAGTCAAGGTTTAAGTTTGTGTAAACCCCAACTCTTTGCTGAGTGTTTAGACTGATTGTGATTGGTACACGTGCCATCCCACTATCTGCTGGACCTCCATATCGCCTTTACGAGGGTGATCACTGGAACAACAAGAGACCCTTTTTAGAGACCCAGTAGTAAACCTACCCAATGTCTCACATAAAGGAACTAGAGCCTATCCTTAGGATGTATGCTCCATAATATCTTTTGCATCCATAAAGGGAGAGATGTTCTAGAATTGGGAGACCCAAGAAGCTCCATTTGGTGATTTAATCAACAATGCTTGTTTGATCATGATATTGTGTTGTTTTCCTTTTTCAACTTTTTAAATCGAGGTTCCGAATGCCTTTTCAAAAGTTCGTCTTGGTGTTTACACATCATTTTTCTTTTCAAAACGAATCTTCCATAACTATACCTGCACTTTACACTGAGAATGAATGGCCGGACTTTAAAGAATCCATATTAGTTGTAGAAGAGGAAGAATGGTAGGAAAATAACATTAGGGGATTCACAAAAATGAACAACATGAACAAACTTGGAAACCCGCTACAAGGTCATGCCGTTTGGGTTAAAGAAAGTTGGGGGCACCTACCAAAGTGCCAGGGTAACTTTATTTCACAACATGATGCAAAAGAGATTAAAGTATACGTGGATGACATGACCTAGAGAGGGAGAGAATCATGACCAAATATTGAAGGAATTAGTTGAAAGACTAAGAAAGTACAAGTTGAGGCTTAACCATGCAAGGTGTTCATTCGGGGTGAAATCTAGGAAGTTGTTGGAATTTATGATGAGTGACAAAGGGATAGAAGTGAACCCTGATTAAGTAAAGGCTATTCAACCTATGCCAACTCCCAAGACTAAGAAGGATGTAAGGAGGTTCTTGGGAAGTTTGAATTACATTGCTCAATATATATCCCAATTAACCACGACTTATGACCTCATCTTCAAATTGTTAAGGAGGAAGAATCTTGGAATTTGGAATAAGAACGTGGAGAAGCTTTCACGAAAATCAAGCAATACCTACTGAATCCACCTTTATCTATCGAGTTGAATTGAAAAATGGCAAGTTCTACTAGCTGAGTACAACATAGTATATATGACAAGGAAAGCCATGAATGTCATCGCCAATCACCTAGCTGACCATGTTGTGAAAGTTTATGGGCTGTTAAAATTTAATTTTTCGGATAAAAATAGGCTTTCAGTCGAGGAAGGGAAATCAGATTGTTGGATTATGTACTTTGAGGGTGTTGTGGTAATAGAGTGGGGGCAGTGCTAATCTTTCCTAATAAGAAACAATATCCGGTTTTAGTTAAGTCACAATTTGGGTACACTAACAACACAACTGAGTTTGAAGCTTGCATTCTCGATTTTAGAGGTTGCATTAGAGCTAAACATCAGAAAGATAGATGTGTATTGGAGACTCGATTTTGATTATTTATCAAGTGAAAGGAAAAGGGCAAACCAAGGACGAGAACTTGAGACCTTTCCAAGAATACTTGTCTAGATGGGCTAGAGAATTTGAGGAAATAAAGTTCACCCATCTAGGAAGGGAATGAAACCATTTTGATGTTTTGGTCACGCCAGCTTCTATGGCTAGAATAGACTTTGGGCACAAGGTACAACCAATACACATTGATATAAGAAATAACTTAGCTCACTGTTGCTCAGTTTGAAAGAGAAATAGATGGAAACCCTTGGTACTATGATATCAAGAATTTCATCCAAAACCAGACATATCTCGTGGGGGCATCCAAAAATCAACAAGAAGACGTTGAGGAGGTTAGCAATGGATTTCTATCTTGATGGGGAAACTTTGTATAAATCATCTGACGAAACTTTGTTGAGATGTTTTGATCACGTGAAAAAAGTGGTGAAGAAATTTATGGAAAGATATTTGATCTATCGATATGGTCCACTAGAAAAATAATGCCCAGAATTTCAACGGCAAGATGATAATGGAGCTTTGCACTAAATGGAAAATCAAGCATTCCAATTCTTCGCCATATAGACCAAAGATGAATGGTGCGGTAGAAGCTGCTAACAAGAATGTCAAAAAGATGGTAGTCACCTATAAGGATTGGCATGAGATGTTGTCATTTACCCTTCATGTATATCACACTACAGTTAGAACCTTAATAGGAGCCACCCCGTACATGTTGGTATATGGAATGGAGGCGTTGATGCCTTTAGAAGTGGAACTCCCATCATTGAGAGTATTGATAGACTTTGAGCTAGAAGAGTTAGAATGGGAGAAGGTTAAATGTGAACGGTTGAATCTGATAAGTGAAAAGAGGATAGCCGCAATCTGTCATCATCAACTTTATCAAAGAAGGATGGCCAAATCATACAACAAGAGGATTCGACCTTGAGGGTCCCACGAAGGAGATCTTATATTGAAGAAAATGTTGTCTTTTACCAGGAGAAGGTCAGAGTAAATGGACGCCAAACAATGAGGGCCCTTTAGTGGTACAAAAAGCATTTTTGGGAGAAGCTTTAATTGTTATCTAGAATGGATGGAGAAGATCTATTTAGGCCCGTGAATTCTGACTCTGTAAGGAAATATTACGCTTGATGTATTTCGTAATTTCCCAATCAACAAAATTAAAGTCTGACCATGAATTCTCTTTGTAAAGAGCCTTTTGTATATATATATATAAAACATATGATCTCATAGCATTTGAAATCTTTTACTTAAAAGAACTTTTTACACATGACTAAAGAGATGACTCCGTCAATTGGAGAGCACCAAATCAGATCTTCTTGACATATAGTTGCACTCCACACTAGGGGGCAATAAAAGATTATTTCCTGAAAGGTTTTACATGTTTTCAAAACGGGATGAGGGCCCGTAGATTTGAAAAAGATAAAGCATTTAACAAAAGCATGACAAAGAGGCAAGGACAAGTCGTAAATTTGGAGAAAAAAAAGGGGCTACTTGTAAAAAAGTCGAAGACTTCTTCCCCAAGATATGATAGGAGGCAACACGAGAGATGAATCCAGCATACGATTTCGATTAAAGCTTTTTCCTTTTTCATTAAAAGATAAAGCTAAAACATGGCTACAAAATTTGAGACCAGGATCCATTCGTGCTTGGGATGATATGCAACAACAATTTTTAAAGAAGTTTTTTCCATCTCACAGAACAAACTCTTTCAAAAGACAAATCATCACTTTCACTCAAAAACCAGGAGAAACATTTTACCAATGTTGGGATAGGTATCGAGATTTACTTAATACTTGCCCACATCATGGTTTTGAAACATGGAGATTGGTTTCACATTTTTATGAGGGTTTAACACCTAGAGATAGGCAAATGGTTGAATTGATGTGCAATGGAACTTTCGAAGATAAAGACCCTAATGAAGCAATGGAGTACCTAGACTTGCTAGCCGAAAATGCTCAAAATTGGGACACCACAGGTACTTATGAGGCACCAAGTAAAACTCAACCTCATACATCTAGTGGGGGTATGCACAACCTTAGGGAAGATCATGACCTCCAAGCCAAGTTTGCATCTTTAGCTAGAAAAGTCGAGGCACTAGAATTAAAAAAGAGTGGTCAATTAAAATCTGTTCAAGACATTGTGTGTCAAATCTGTGAAACAAATGAGCATGCAACCAATGATTGTCCAACTTTGCCTTCTTTCAAGGAATGCCTCCATGAACAAGCCCATGCTTTAAACAGTTTCCAAAGGCCCAACCATAACCCATACTCGCAAACATACAATCCTGGTTGGAGAAATCACCCAAATTTTAGTTGGAAGAGTGATAGCAACAATGCACAAACTTCACAGCCACCGTTTCAAGCACACCATAATTTCCAAAATTCTCATGGATATGCACCTCCTTATGCTCCACCTCCTAGAAGAAATTTTGAGGAAACATTGCATGCATTCATTGAAAAGCAGGAGACAATCAACACTCAACTTGCTCAAAGCATGACCGATTTTAAAGATGCTCTTGCAAAATTAACATCTGCTCTCAGTTTCCAAGAGAAAGGTAAGTTTCCTTCTCAACCACAGCAAAATCCAAAGAGGCAATACAATGCAAATGCAAGTGGTTCTGGAAGCCAACACATGGATCAAGTCAAATCAGTCATCACTCTTCGTAGTGGTAAGGTTATTGAAAAACCCATTCTTAAACCTTGTGAGAAAGATGATGAGTCTATCTCTGAGGGTAAGGAAAGGGTTGAACCTGAACATTGCAAAGAAAAGGCTGATTCCCCGCCAGCACTTCCATTTCCTCATGCCATGATCAAACAAAGGAAAGTTAGTCACAACTCTGAAATCTTTGAAATTTTCAAACAGGTAAGGATCAATATACCTTTGTTGGATGCTATTAAACAGGTTCCTTCCTATGCTAAATTTTTGAAAGATCTGTGCACTGTGAAGAGAAAACTGAATGTGAAAAAGAAAGCCTTTTTAGCCGAACAAGTAAGTGCCATTCTTCAAAACAATAATGCTTTGAAATATAAAGACCCTGGTTGTCCTACAATTTCTTGCTTTATTGGAGAACATAAAATTGAAAGAGCCTTGATCTTGGAGCTAGTGTGAATTTACTTCCATATTCAGTTTTTCAAAGTCTCAATCTAGGTGAGTTAAAACCAACTTCTGTAACTCTTTTACTCGCCGATAGATCTTTAAAAGTGCCTAGAGGAATAATTGAAGATGTGTTAGTACAAGTCAATAAATTCATTTATCCTGTGGATTTTATTGTCTTGGACACGCAACCTGTTGAAGCATGTAATTCATTTCCTATTATTTTAGGACGTCCGTTTCTTGCAACTTCTAATGCATTGATTAATTGTAGGAATGGACTCATGAAGTTATCTTTTGGAAACATGACATTAGAGATGAATATTTTCAACGTTTGCAAGCAGCCTGGAGATGATAATGATTTACAAGAAGTAGATCATATTGAAGAATTAGTTCATGATCAACTTGAATCTACTTTGAGTAAAATTGAGTTGGATGAATATGAAGATTTGCAAATGATTTATTCTCAGGAAGAAATCACGGTTGAAAAAGGCACCGAAAATATTGATGCCGATCTTTTGTCAAGAGTGACAACAGATTTGATATCTGACATCACACCAATCGATGATTACTTTCCTGAAGAATCCTTACTTTCTCTCAGTTCAATGCCTTGGTTTGCTAAAAATATCAATTTTCTTGCAACAGGAGATTTGCCAGCTCACTGGAGTACCGAAGACAAAGGAAAGTTTTTGAACGAAGTGAAGAACTTTTACTTAGATGACCCTTACTTATTCAAAAATTGTCCTGATCAAATATTTCAAAAATGCATTCCCGACAATGAGGTAAGTAATGTCATTAAACTTTGTCATTCTGAAGCATGTGGGAGTCAATTCTCATCAAGAGAGACGACTGCAAAAATCTTACAAAATGGATTTTATTGGCCCACCATGTTCAAGGACACACATGCATTTTGCAAAACTTGTGAAAATTGTCAAAAAGTTGATACTGGTCAAAAAGTTTTGCTTTATAATTCTCAACTCCATTTATTTCCTGAAAAACTAAGATCAAGATGGAGCGGTCCATTTATTTTGAAACATGTGTATCCTTATGGGGCCCTTGATATTGAGAATCCAAAGAATGACAATATTTTGAAGGTAAATGAACATCGTTTAAAAGCTTACTTTGATGAGTTTCCTAGTGAAAATGAATCCATTGGTTTGAATAATCTTATTGATAAAGGTTGATTATTTTGTTTTTCTCACATTTTTTTTTGCTTTTTAGTGTGACTTTTGTTTTGCTAGTCTCTCACCCCGGTCAAATGGCGGATAACGGTACTCCGTGACTCTTAAGTCGGTTCTTTCAGTTTCCCAAATAACTGATATCTGTATATATTTGTACAATTCTTAGCTCTTTCTCCCTTCTTTGAATCTCTTATCCAATTCTCTTTTGAAAATGGACACCACTCTTGAAAAGTTGAAAAGGTATTTTCCCGCTTTGCCTCCAAATGCGATTAATAAAATTTATCGTGCTAGGTGTGAAAGATTACGGTTGTTAATGAATCATGGAATTCCTGAAGATATTCGCTGGCTAATTGAAGCAAAGGTCCGATTATCAGGTGAGTCCTCCAATTCTTTCATTTCACACATGCCTGGAACAGGTAAAAGCACTTTTGCAAAGAAACGTCGTGCAAAACGACTGAAAGTCTGTCATCGATGTGCCAGATAGACTTGTAATGCGACATGTCGTTCTTTAGGAATGGTATCTGTAAACCGTGAAGATAAAATACAATTCATTAAGGATGGCCTGAGTAAGGGGTCTTTAGATAATCTTTTATTGACCCTTGAGACGCATCCTAGTGGAGATGTGCATCGTGTAATTCATGATTTATGACCACAATTCCATAAAGAACATGATCGACTTAGTCTTAGGAATCTGACTAAAAAAGACCCTGTTTGCCAGTTTTTAAGAAAACTGGATGGGAAGCCTATCCCCGACCCATAGAGGGCGTTTAAGCCGTTCTTGGACGTAAAACCAAGGGAAGATGTGAGCCACAATCACAACTACCTGTACATACACATGCTTTTTCAAAATAAATAATTAATAAAGAGAGAGAGAGAGAGAGAGAGTTTGTGAGACTACAGCTGGACTACATATAGGTGGTATGATTGCATTTTCAATTTTCATCTATAAATTCTTTTCTTCCTTCCCTTCATTTCTACTCATCCCATACATTCATCAAATATAGAAGTGTGTAGAAATGGCAGGTTCCTCAAGTCATCACATAAAAAATATTTGTGTTTTCGGTGGATCCAGTCCTGGGAAAGAAAAAGAGTTTTTAGAATCAGCAAATCATCTTGGTCGGGTACTAGCTGAGAGAAAGATTCATTTAGTGTATGGGGGAGGTAGCCTTGGGTTAATGGGAGGTGTGTCAATGGCTGCATTTTTGGGAGGCAGTCAAGTTTTGGGGGTTGTCCCCAAAGCTTTAGCAAATGGGGACATCATTGGAAAAACAATTGGAGAAGAACTACAGGTCCCAACAATGTCTGATCGACTGAATACCATGTTTAACCATGCTGATGCCTTCATTGCCTTACCAGGTGGTCTGGGCACATTGGAAGAGATCTTTCATATTTCATCTTGGGCCCAACTGCACATTCACCATAAACCTATAGGTTTGTTAAACGTTAATGGTTTTTATGATAAGTTGCTGTCTTTCCTTGATCAAGCTGTGGAACAGGAATTTCTAACATCTTCGGCACGACAAATCATAATCTCTGCTGCTACTGCTGAACAATTGATTGACCAACTACAATCTTTCATCCCTATCATTGATCCCTGCATGAGTCGCCTAGATTGGTCAACTAAGGAAAGCCGTAAAAAGCTTAGATTAGATTTGAGCCTTTATCTGTGAAAACTTGTGTCTTTTGGTTTTATTAATAGCATATTATTTTGTTTTGTTACTTCTTATGTTTGTTTAAGTGTGTTTCAGGTTTGTCATTGTTCGCTGTTTCAGGTGATGTCTTCTATACTCTATCTTTCTACCTTCGAACATTGAGGACAATGTCTCGTTTTGGTTGGGGGGAGAGGGTAGTACTTCAAAAAAAAAAAAAAAAAAAAAAAACTAACTTGCTAACTGTTTTTGCTATTATTAAAACCATTTGACAAAATTGTTATTAGGATGGCAGAGTATGGAATCAATTTTATTGACTCTAGAGACGCATCTTAGTAAGTTTCATTACCAAGGTCTATCATAATACTTCTTGAAATATTCAGGTTTACAAACTCTCACATTGTTATCACTTGATTCTGCTCATATACTCATTTAACAAGTATTATTAAACCTTCATTTTCACACACACACTTTAACATATGATTGTGGGTTGCACATTGGATTATTACATTAATTATGTTCTTTTGTTGAAGGTAACAACTAAGGGAAAAGGATAGTATATAATTTGCAAAAAAATAAAAAATAAAAATAAAAATAAAAAAGATAGTATTGATGATAATAAAACGTGGATAAGTTTGGTTTCGTAGCCTCCCTAACCTAAGCAATTAAGCCGAAGGGGTGTTTTAACACCTAATACCCTAAAGTCAACTGACTTGGAGCTATTGGCCCAAAGCTTGTTACATGGGTTAAGGAGAAAAGCTTAAGGGAATCAAACATTGCACTATCTACGTATCAGTATCTGCAACCCGAGTTGTTAAGCTCGTAGGGGTGTCTCAACACCTAATGCCCTAAGACCAACTGGTCTGGGAGTCATTAGCCTAAAACTCGTTACATGAGTTAAAGATACATTGTGTTTTAAGTTGTATGTGTATATAAATAAAAAGAAAATAAAAAGAGAAAAAAAAATGAAAAAATTCCCAACCCAAGGAACTTCACCTTAAACATTTGAACATAATATTGTTTTCTTCCAACAAAAGCCCCATCATCTATGTTTTCATTGAGCACACAAAAAGAAGGTTTATTAATATCTTGTTTACGAAGTATGAAGCAGGAATATAAATTTAATGAGAGTTTGTTTATCTGGATAGATTAATGGAAGTTGAATGATGAATGCCTTGCTTTGTGGAACTTGCAAATTGTTTCTCTATTTTAACGCTTTAGATTACTAGGGACTAGTAATAAGCTGGTTGGGGGTGTGATTAGTACTTAAAAGTGCATGTTTATCAAGGTTTTATATCATCATTTTGCACTTGAAGTATCAATAACTCCTTAACTAAAGCATGTTTTATAATAACAAGTTTGATATTATAAGATACCTTAATTTATGGTAAATGCTCATTTTAAATGCAGGACTATCACATAAATAAAAGGATTGATTGATGAGTTTAAGCATTGAAAGTTAAAGGACAAAGAGATGGCCAAACTTAGAAAAGAGATGTCGGTGCAGTCCAAACCGGAACAGTGCTCGGTAATTGGATCATATCTGGAGCTCTAGATCTCGGATTTAGGTCCATTTTATATGGATGGAAAGGTAAAAACATAGGCCTACAACTTTCATTTGGACACCAAAGATCTAAGAAGGCCGTTTTTCAAGTTCAAAATATAGGAACAACGAAGAAGTCCGAAGCTGTCCTGCAGCCCAGACACTATTTAGTGTTCAGCCCATATCTTGAGTTCTAGAAGTCCAAATGACCTCATCTTTTTTTTTGTTGGAAAGCTGAGACAATTTCCTAGAACATTCCTGAGGATTCTGGGCAAATTATGATGTTAGCAATGACGTCTTGTTCAGACAAGAAGATAAGGATTGTTATCAAGTCAAGATATGGCCACCCACTCATCAATTAGTCAACAAATCAATAGTTCCAAATTTTGGCCTATAAAAGGAGGCACTTACCATGTATTGAGGCATCTTGGTGTTCAGATCAAGATCATGCTCTTGCTTTCTCTCTTTGTATTGCTTATGTCTTGCTTTCATTAATATCAAGTTTATGCACTTCATTTCCTTTCCTTTGTCTAGTTAACTTCTTTCTCATTTATGTTCTTGTCTTGTTCATTTTATGTTTCTTTCTTTTATTATGTCCAGCTAAGTTAATTATGTCAAGGTGAAAAGGGTACACTAATGGTGTAAGAACAAGTATAATATAAACTTAACATGGACCTTAACGTTGGATACTAACATGTTTTATATTTGTTATTTTTGTTCACTTTAATACTTTGCTTGTTAAATGATTAATCTAGATTTATGTTGTGTAACACTTGGTACAACAAATACTTGCACTTTCATAGCCCATACTGTATGGTTTAACCGACACCTGAGCTATGAAAGGAACTTGATTTGTTGTTAACATAAGTTATAATCATGAATGCCTGCCAACATTTACAAGTATTAGCTTTATTCGAATAAGATAATTAATGTAATCATGTTAACAATTTATAATCTGATTGGAACCTCCTTTATGTGTGGTTTCCAATTGAGTAATAAGAGTTTATATTATACTTGTTTGAAGTACCATTAGTGGATCCTCTAACCTTGACATTTGTTTTTTATCATTGTTTAATCCTTACGTTAATCTTTTATCTCAAAGTTCTCATTAATTTCTTCATCTTCTGTTGTTATTATTATTATCATTGTTATTATTATTATTATTTACATTCTGTTTATATTATATAATATATATCTTTGATCTTTTCATAAAGTTAGTATATAGGCTGGAAACCTGTGACCCGATCTTTAGATCATTCTCAGGTATAACAACGCCACGTACTGAGTATTATTGTTGTTGTTGTATTGTTATTTAAATTTATACAATTAACCTCTCTGTGGTTCGACCCCGGTCTTGCCGGGTTATTTATTACTTCGACACTCCTGCACTTGGGAGAAGACATCAATCTTTTGGTCGTGTCATGACCTAGCATAAACCAACTCCATATTTTTACAGTGACAAAACAACATTATATCCATTCTAGCCTTGATGTTATCCTTTGTCTTCTTGTTGACATCTATGACCGTGTTGAAAATGTTTTCAAACATGTTCTTTTCTATGTGATTGACGTCAAAGTTATGGTGGAGGAGATTGGTCTTCCAATTCAAAACTCTAAAAAAATACTTCACTTTACCTAGTCGTGGGTCAAACCAAAACTAGAAAATTTCTGTTTGCTGGATTGGAAATCAAACACAATGTCACCATACTCTAACACCACATCATACAATTCTTCACCAGAAAGATGCGGGGGTGCAACATCTTTTTCAATTCTACCAATAATAAAATCCTTTATGTTCTTTCTGTACCTATGATCTGTTGGTAAGAAACTCTGGTAGTAGTAAAAAAAGTCGTTTTACCCTTGTTTGTTAGCGTGAATGCGTTGTTGTTTTCCATGCAATATGGACATGCTAGTTTTCCATGTGTGCTCCAACCAGAAACCATTCTATAAGCTAGAAAATCATTAATAGTCCACATCAAAATTGCCCTTATAAGAAAATTATGTTTTGTCAATACATCATAAGTTAACGTGTCGGAGGACCACAACTGTGTCAACTCATCAATCAACGGTTGAAGACAAACATCTATATTTCAGCTCGGACTATTAAGATTAGCTATGACCATAGATAAAAATATGAATTCTGACCTTATACACATCCCTAATGGCAAGTTATAAGCAGTTAGTATAACCGGCCAACAAGAATAAAAAGTAGCAAATGACTCGAATGAATTAAATTCGTCTATACATAGCCCAAGACGAATGTTCATTGATTCAGCTAAAAAGTGAGGATGCATATTGTTAAAGTGTTTTCATACTTCACCATCAGAAGGATACACCATCACTCTATCAACCACATTATGTGATTGATGCCATGTCATGTGTATAACAGTCTTTGGTGACATGAATAACCTTTGTAGTCTCAGTATGATTGAGAAGTCTCTAAGTTTTTTATGTGCTATCAGAGTCTTTCTCCTGCCAATTCTAAGTTTATAACGGGAATGCCCACATGTTCTACACTTATTCACCTCAGCATTTTCAAGGTAGTACAACACGCAGAAGTTTGAACACATGTTAATTTTCTGGTATCCTAGACCAAGGGTTTTCATCATAGACTTAGTAGCATAAAAGTTATCTTTCAGCCCATTCCCTTCAGGTAATATTCTTTTCGCCCATTCAACAATTCTGTCATAACCGGCTTCACTCAACTTATAATTTGACTTAATGGTAAACAATGTGCAATGACCAATAATTTACTATGATTTGTGCAGCCATCCCATAATGGTTCATTAGAATCTTTTAAAAAATGAAAAAACTTGGCCGCGTCAACATTAGGTTCTCCATCTACAATTCAACATTGACTTGTATGACCCTGATTTATTCTCATGGTATCCATAACCATAATCCTATAAGGATTACTATTGTCAATTTCAACTTCATGCACATTACTAGCACTAGAAGTTGACCAAACCATCCTTTCTACCGTAGTCTCGTAAGGAACAAATGGTTTTCCGTGTGCATACCAATACAGGTATTCCTCCATGAACCCTTTGTGTAAAAGATACATCGTTACAACATCTGGATGGAGAAAATTTTTATTTTGACACCGCCTGCATGGACTCTTAATACAGCCTCCACTATTATTTCTTGGAATAGATGTTGCGTAGTTAATAAAACCCTATGACCCATTACAATAATCCATCCTCCGCAATCCTTGAGGTGAATCCTTGTACATCCATGAACGATCATTCATGACTTCTATTGAATCTATATATATATATATATATATCAAATAATGATGATAACTATACGTATTAATTAACAACGTTAAGTAAATAATCAACTTACTTTCATACTTCTTTTAATTCATTATCAATTATCTATGTACATACAAATTTGTACACATTAATTTATGAAAATTACAACTCGACAATAAAATTGACAAAATATAGAATGGACTCGTTAAACAAGCCATTATTTATATTATCACAACACTCCTAAGTTGGTAATTCAACATAAGTTTTAATAATTTACAAACAAATAAAATTTTACAAAATGTAAAACAAACCATAACATGTACAAAACCATGTATCCATACAACAAGTTTGTTTTGAGAAAAAAAAAAAAAAAAACAAGTAAACACCCAATCAAAATACATATACTACAAAAAAATATGCAATAAAAAAATTAACATTTCAAAAGTGTTTTCAAATTAAAAAAAATAATAGATCTACATACTTAAAATGAAAAATTCACAATAAAATTGCTATTGTTATTGGAAAAGTCGAGAAAGGATAAGGGGTGATGTAGGGGGTGGGGGCTATTAGTTGCAGATTTGGGAGGGGAAGAGAGGATCGATGGTCAGTTCATATATTAACTATTATTGATGGATTTACCAATAGAATGTGTTTGTCTGTCAATTCATCAGCAATTCTGTAGTTAAAAGTGACATGTCACTATATGACTTATCATGTTTGAATCCAATTGTAATTCCGCCCGTAAAAGCGTCTATAAAAAAAACATGTCATTGTACTTTTTGGTTTTTTAAAATTCCTTTTATTCCAACTGTAATTCCCTCAATATTTACAAACATAACCAGTCCATCGGTAAATACGAATGTTGTGTTTAAAGCATGAAACCTAACTTGATTTGTTGTTAACATAAGTTAGCATCATGAATTCCTGACAATATTTAAAAGTTTGGTGTTACTTAAATAAGATAATTAATATGATCATGTTAACAATTTATAATGAGCTATTAATGACAAATCATCTGATTGAAACCTTCTTTATGTGTGGTTTCCAGTTGAATAATAAGAGTTTATACTATACTTGTTTGAAATACCATTAGTGGATCCTCTAACCTTGACATTTGTTTTTATAGTTTTAAAATCCTTACATTAATCTTTCATCTCAAAGTTTTCATCAACTTCTTTATTATTATTATTGTTGTTGTTGTCGTCGTTGTTGTATTATTGTTGTCTATAATTTATACAATTAACCTCCTTGTGGTTCGACCCCGGTCTTGCCAGGTTATTTATTACTTCGATACTCCTGCACCTAGGATAAGACATTAATTTTTTAGTTATGTCATTATGTCACACATCATTAATGGAGATGGTGGATAACAATTAGAAATGTTGTAGCCATTGGTGTAAGAATATGGCATTACACATTAATTTATGAAAATTACAGCTCGACAATAAAATTGATAAAATATAGAATGAATTTGTTAAACAAGCTATTATTTATATTATCACAACACTCCTAAGTCGGTAATTCAACATAAATTTTAATAATTTTCTGTCACGCTCATGAATGCCGTGTACTAAAAAGACTGACCTAAGGTCCAGCCTTCCATCTTTCAAAAAAACCAAATCCTCAGTTGGCTAAACTGATCTACTCTTCCTTTGAATAACCTAAGGTACGCATTGCCTGTTAAATCCTCCCTTGGCTTCTTGAAGGTAGGATTGACATCGCCTACCACTTTCTTGGATGGTGGCATCAACTCTTTCCGCTTCAAAAAGTCATAAAGTGAATATATATTATTCCTTCTTTCTTTTTTCTCAAGGAACATTTTATCGTCATATATATTTTTCAGATTTTGTTCCTCCAAAAAATAGTGTGATCAAGTGAGCTTTTCTTCAAATTTTGAGGTTCTTGCTTTGATCAAAGGGCTGCTAAACGATCCGCGAATATTTCCCTTATTTCTTAACCATTACAAATGTATTACATCCCATTCCAATCTTCAAATATATGCTCAGAAACACACTTATTTTAAGTTGGTGAGATTAGATATCATGAATGCATTTTGTACAAGTAGAGTTTGGTTAGATTCTAGAAGTGGATAGGACAGGATTAATTGGATAGGACAGGATTAATTGAATTCAATGGATCAATTGTTTTTTTTCTGTTTTTTTTTGTTTATGTTTATTCGTCATATTTTGTTCAACAGTTTGAAATTTAATTACCCTTTTTAAATGCATTTCTCATTTTATCTATATTTTTGTGAGATTGAAAAATTTAATAAAAAATGAATAACATTGTAAAATAAAAAACAATTAAATTGTCATGAAAAACCACAAAAACACTAAAGGGGTATTTTAAAGTTTAGTAACGGTTGTTTTCAAAGCATTTTTTACTTAGAAATATATCAAAATGATATTTTTTTTATTTAAAAAAATTTATTTTTAACATCAAAATATCAAAATGATTTAAAAAAGATTTAAAAAAATAATTTAAATAAAAAATAAAAAAATATTTATTTTTTAAAAATAATTTTAAAATACAATAACATACCACAAACAAATATTGAGATAGAGATTGCGATCTTATGTTTTGTCCGAATTGCTGCCATTACTCATATTTTTTGTCGAGACTTGAGAAGCCTTCGGGGCCACAAAAAAGCAACAGACACAAACAACACTTTCAAATTTTTTTTTCTATAAATTATTGACACGAAAAATCATAGTTATCAAACTTGATTTGATTTGAAAGTTGATTTATTTAATTAAAGAGTTGGATTGTGGGTTACACGGATCAACCATTGACAATGAAAAATTATATATTATTTTTTTAAATTGAAATATTTAAAATAAAAAGTTTTTATTTCATATTAAAAAAACTTAACTTTTTTTTTGAAACATATAATGTATTTACTAAAGTGTTTCAAATATCACATTGTAAAAATAACTTTTTCTCTTGTGAACATAAAGTATATATATTAAAGGGTTTCAAATCCTTATAATCTTGCATTGAAAAGTTATTATGTTATTTTTTTTAAGTTGAAGTATTTAAACCAAAAAGTTTTTTATCCCACGTTAAAAAAGCACAACTTTTTTTCTCTATAAACATAAAGTATATTTATTGAAAAACCTCAAATTTAATATTAAAAAAATAACATTTTTATTGGAATATATACTAAAGGGTTTTTAAGGGTGGCAAAAACAAATTGCTTTTTCTTCTACGCTACACTATAAATTCCTTTCTTAGCTGTGCATGCCGCATTCTTTTCTCCCTTCATCACTGTTTCTCTAATTCATTCTGAGTTTAGTCAGATCATCGTTTGAAGATCTTGTTGGGCCAGGTAATTGCTCCCATATTCTTTTTTTTTTCTTTTTTCCAAGATTACATGTCATCTAGAATTCTTGCAAGTTACTCTTTTTCAACCCTGATATTGTTCAGGAGTTCTTGACATGATCAGATCAGAGTTCAGGACATAGTTTCTTCCTCATTGTGTTCTTACGAGCTTACAGTAAAAGCGTGAATTAAAATTCTCAATTAAAAAAAAAAGAATTAAACGTATCTTATTGAGCTCCCTTTTACTTATTATTTTTTGCTCTGAACTTCACCTTCTTTTTCTCTCAAAGGAGGACAGGAGGTCTCCTGGTTGTCGAGCAGCTTGGCACTGGTTCCTTCTTCTGAGTGCCAATCAAAATCCTTGAAGACAATATAATGGACCAAGTTTGTTTCCCTTTCACTTTTTCTTAATCTTGTTAGTGCTATTTTCTTGTTATATTTTACTTGATCATGCTTAAGAAAGCAAGAATATCTCCAACTTGCTTTTTTGTTTTTATACAACTTTAATAACCAATTTTGGATTCTCCAAATTTTCTTGAATGTCATTTTATATCTATTTTTATTCATAAAAATCCAAAAAAAAATTAAGAAAAAGTTTTAAATTCCAAAATATATATCAAAAAACTAATTGGGTCAATACGGGTCAAATTGTGTCGATCGGGGTAAAAATTAAGTTTCAGGCCATTTCATGTCAAAAATATCATTTTCGATGAAAACCGAGTCATATGAGTCAAATCATGTCAGCCGGGGTAAAAAAATGAGTTTCATCCTGTTTTGGGTCAAAAATATCATTTCCGGTCAAAATTTAGTCCACCGGATCAATATGGGTCAAACCATGTTGACCGGGGTAAAAAATGAGTTTCATGCCGTTTTGGATCAAAACTATCATTTTCGGTCAGAACCATGTCCATGGGTCAATATGAGTTAGACCATGTCAACCGGGATAAAAAATAAGTTTCATGCTATTTCTGGATCAAAACTGTTATTTTCAGTTCAAAACTCGGTCTACCAAGTTGTTTACTAGTAGAAAAATATTTTTTTTCTATATTTGAAATTAATATTTTAGTTACCAAAATTGATTTTTAGTAGCTCAAAGCTTTTTCAATAATGAATAAGTTTTTATTGGAGTAGTTGGTGCAGTTGAGGCAGTGAAATTTTTTCTTTGAGACAGAGTTGTATCTCTTAGTTATAAATTTTCATGTGTCCTCATCATTGCTTATAAAAAGCCAATGAAAATTAATGAAAAATTGAAAAAAAAAGGGGGAAGCCAAAAAAAAAAAAAAGGAATAAAGGAGGAGAAGTGGAATACATATATTTAGTTTTCGTATACTTTTTTTTAGTTTTTATTCCAGCAAGTAGATATTGATTTTTTTATTAAAAAACAATTCAAAAAATACAAAAAATATCCTAATCGTTGATCTAGTAGTATTTAGTTTTGAAACCCCTGATTAGATTTGATACAATACAGCTCACCACACTGGATTAAAAACTCAAAATCCATCTCAGCCCCAAAATAAATCTGTCCTTTGATCTTATTGTGCCACATCACCAGGTATACTAAGAATCTAGTGCACCTTACCACACCAAAGCCAATATTTGTCCATCAACACCGTCCGAAATCAACCTTAAGATCAAAGCCAACAGCAACCAAAGGATCAACTCAGAAGTAATCCAGCGGTCCACAAAGCTTCAGTGCACCTGTTTTACAATGCTCAAGTCCGCACTATAGTAAAATCTAAGAGATTTCCTGAGAAGGTCAAGGGTATTTTAGTCTTTTAATCTATACAGTGGCACTCAGGTAATTTTTGGGGATTCCTTTTATAGAAGTAAATTTGTAAAATTTTCTTTTATATTTTGTAAAATACC